>NC_057814.1:12346705-12604321 GCF_018294505.1 Triticum aestivum
CCCCGACACCCCGACCCCGAGCCTGACCCGACACCCCGACCCCGACACCGACACGGCACCCCGACCCCGACCCGGCACCCCGACCCGACACCCCGACCCCGAGACCCCGACCCCGAAAAGGTGTTCTTTGGCCTTCCAGAAGCCGACGGGGTCATATATTTGTGAATTATTAGTTAGGTCATATATCTTTCGATTTTGTTATGAAAAACATCATATATAATTGTGTTGATCGGGTAGTTTTAAATGTGCAGTTGTTTCATCGCTGCGAGGTTTGGTGTTCGACGACCTCGCCGTGCGTTTGACGAGCTCTGCCCCTTCGTTCGTGGGTGAGCACAAATGACATGTCCTCCTCCCCCATTAATTATTTGATCTATTCCGATGAAACTTGATAGCTAGATACATATGTGTCTTGAATCATCAGTATGCGTAACCAATATGTGTCTCCCGTTCGAAAGCGTCATAGTTATAAATATGCATGCATTTGCATATTTATAACCTTGATTCTTTCGAATTGTCCAACGCTATCCATGGACAGCCCGAGTATGTTTAGATTGGGTTCGTTTTCCCATATGCTTTGCTCCTGATCCGACGCATAAATTTCGTCAGTGCCTCCCCTGTTGTTCTCCAGGTACACATCCTCTCTGTTTATTGTAGAGACGTGTATCAGGAGAACAGCGGGGAGGTGCTGCCGAAATTTTGCGTAGGATCCGGGGCATAGCATGGGAAAATGAACCCAATCTAAACATACTCGGGTGGGATTAGGACCTATCATTACCTATTAGAGTGTAGGTTGCATGGACGTAATAAAATTGACAAAGTAGATCAACTGATGAATACATACATGGTGAATTATATATATATATATATATATTTGTTGTCTGTCTAGTAGCTCTGAAAGTCAAGATGAGTGATCGTGCGTGGATGTACACCGGTCACACTGGTCAGAACAAATGGAGCACTGAATGGTTCACAAAAACCAAGGGGTTTGTGCGAGCCGCATTTGCAAATGGCCAGAGGAAAACCTGGTGCCCCTGTTTACGGTGCGGCAATTGGGAAAAGAGGACAGAGGCTGAAATGGGCAAACACCTGCAGAAGAGTGGTTTTACGCCCGATTATACGGTGTGGACATTTCATGGTGAGTCTGCCCTACGTGACCGAGCTGAGGTGGATCGTCGTCGCACCGACGAGCATGGTACCGGTATGGAAAACATGGTGCAAGACTTTGATGATGCTCGGGATTCGGACGAGGAGATGGAGGAATCTGCAAAGGCCTTCAATGAAATGTTGGAGTCTTCAAAACGTCCGCTCCATGAGCACACTGAGCTTTGTCAGTTGGATGCCATCTCACAAGTAATGGCTCTGAAGGCTCAGTTCAACTTGGGCAGAGAATGCTACGATGCAATGATGACAGTATTTGGACGCTTTCTACCCAAAGGCCATGTAATGCCTGCAAACCTGTACCAGTCGGACAAAATCCTCCGTGCACTGAAGATGCCCTATGATAAGATACATGCGTGTGAGAAAGGATGTGTCTTGTTTAGGCTTGACTATGCGGACTTGAACTGTTGTCCCATTTGCAAGTCTTCCAGGTATGTTATGGTAGACAACGGTATGGGTGAGAAGACACAGACCAAAATCCCCGTTAGTGTTCTTCGGTATATGCCAATCATACCAAGACTTCAACGTATTTTCATGGTCGAAGAGACGGCCAGACAGATGACATGGCACAAAACGGGCAAAAGAACCGAACTAGATGCAGATGGGAATTTGATGATTGTACACACATCGGATGGTGTTGCGTGGAAAAAGTTTGATGAATTACATGGTGACAAAGCGGCAGATCCGAGGCATCCTCGAGTCGGCATCAGCACGAATGGGTTCAGTGTGTTTGGTATGACGGCAGCCCAATACAGTTGTTGGCCCGTATTTGTCTTTCCACTCAATCTCCCCCCCGGACAGATTATGCAAAGAAAGAACATTTTCCTGACGTTGATAATTCCAGGGCCCAACTATCCGGGGAAAAATATGAATGTGTACATGCAACCGCTTAAGGACGAATTGCAAGAAGCCTGGGATAATGGGTTCAAGACATACGATGCCTATAGCAAACGGAACTTCATAATGCGTGTCTGGTACATGTACTCGACGCATGACTTGCCGGCGTATGCGCTATTCGTTGGCTGGTGTGTGCATGGAAGGTTCCCGTGCCCCACATGCAAGGGAGCTCTTGAGTTTCGTTGGCTTCAGGCCGGTCGCAAGTTTTCTTGCTTCGACATGCATAGAGAGTTCCTGAATCCTCGCCATAAGTTCAGGAAAGACAAGAAGAACTTGATCAGAGGTAGAGTTGTCAAAAACTCTGCACCACATGCATTGACAGGCCAACAGACCCTGGATCAGTTAAACGCTCTCGAGCCAGATCCCGAGCGTCCAGGGTACTTCAAGGGGTATAATTCTAAGCACGCCTGGACTCACAAAACATGCTTATGGGATCTGCCTTACTTCAAAGACCTCCTTTGCCCACACAACATCGACGTGATGCACACTGAGAAGAATATCGCCGAGGCACTTTTTGGTACATTGTTCGGCATAGATGGGAAGTCAAAGGATAATACTAAGGCTAGAGTCGATCTGGAGGCGCTATGTGATAGGCCGTTACAAAACATGAAAGAACCGAAAGGAAAGCAGAACTGGACGAAGCCAAAGGCATGGTTCAATCTTGGAAGGCCGGCTATGAGGGAAATTATCTTGTGGGTGAAAATGCAGTTGATGTTCCCCGATGGGTATGCAGCGAATCTACAGAGGGGAGCCAGTCTTGATAAATTGAAGATATTTGGTCTCAAGAGTCACGATTGGCACATATGGATTGAGCGGGTAATGCCGGTGATGTTGCGTGGCTTCATCCCTGAGGATGAATGGCTAGTACTGGCAGAACTCAGCTATTTCTTCCGTGTTCTTTGTGCGAAAGAACTATCGCCTAGCGTGCTAGAAGAAATGGAAGAGTTGGCGCCGGAGTTGATCTGCAAGTTAGAGAAGATCTTTCCACCGGGCTTCTTTAATCCAATGCAACATTTGATTTTGCATCTCCCGACCGAGGCAAGATTGGGGGGGCCCGTGCAAAATCGTTGGTGCTACCCAACTGAGAGGATGCAGAAGACGCTTCGACAAAAATGTAAAAATAAACGTAGAATTGAAGCATCGATGGCTGAGGCATTCATCACTGAGGAGGCGGCAAACTTCGTGACAGCACACTACGAAGCCAAAAATCGTCATTTGCATAATCCGAAGCCTCGGTACAATGCTGACGACCCTAAAAAGGGTGGATCCAACCTCAGCCTATTCAAAGGGAATCTCGCACCAGCCAGTGTTTCAAATCCAATATCTTTGGATAACGAACAATGGCGGACCATTTCGTTGTATATCTTCAACAACCTGATAGAAGTGCGGCCGTACATCGAGTAAGTTCTCGGTACATAGTTTCGCCACTTCTATTTCCTTTGAACTGCTCTTATTCCTGGATATTTCATACAGTCAATACGTCGCCTTATTCTCGTATGGAGCGGTGATCCAAAAGGATTCTGTCGAAGAGTATGAGCTTCTCGCAAAGCAAGGTGGCGGCTATCCCGGTTTCATCTCTTGGTTCAAACAAACGGTAATTTCTATTAGACTTGTAGGCTAATTTGTAGGCGGCTATCCCGGTTTCATTCGCTAATTTGTGCGTAATGCAACAATCCTTTCATATTAAACTTGTAGGCTAATTCAGAGTCTATGGACGCCGAATTGAGACAAGTCGCTAATGGTTTTGACTATAAGGTCCGTTCATTTGACAAATACGACATCAACGGGTATCGCTTTCGTACCTATGGCAAAGAGCTATCTATGGCCGACCGAAAGTCTACAAATTGTTGTGTATCTGCTATCGGCGAAGGAGGTACCGAGTATTATGGGAGAGTTGAAGCAATTTATGAACTTCTATTCTATGGTGAAAACCCACCGAATGTCGTAGTCTTCAAATGTTATTGGTTTCAGCCGAAGGAGACTAGAAGAACTCATGAACATATAGGGCTAGTTGAAATCAACCAAAGCACCCATTTAGATGTTCCTGATGTCTATATTACGGCTCAACAGGCGACCCAAGTATTCTATCTACCGTGGGCCTGCCAAACTAATCCAAATCTGAAAGGTTGGGATGTCGTTTATGAAGTGCCGCCACGTGCTAGACTATCTCCCCCAAAGGAAGAGGATTATGAACCTCACATTAACCCAGACACATATGAAGGAGAATTCTTCCAAGAGACACGTCTTTCCAAAAAGCGTTTCAAGAACCGCTATACTTCACCCCAAAACATTGAAGTAGACAGTGACAGTGAATCCGACATCACCCCAGAGGAGGAACAAGAAGAGCCGGAACAAGAAGAGGTTACTGCTGCGGATGACCTGTCATTGCTTGACCGATTACGTCAAGGTGGCCTTGCACATGTTGATGCCACTGAACCCTATGAGCCCGTCATTGATTATAGTGATGATGATGATTATGCATTTATTGATGATACTGATCGAGATTATTAGTAGTGTCAGGTATTAAATTTTTTAATGTTGTACTTGATGATGATACACTTAAGTGATACACATATTATTATTCATGTCGGTCTTTTTTTTATGTTGTACTAATTTCGTTTACTGTTTGTCATGGCAGGTGTTGAAAGATGGTGGGCGCTGGTCGGGAGCGCGCCAAGGCCCCTTCTTCCTCGGCGCGTGGTCTGAGGTCTTCGATTCCAGACGTACCTCTTCGCCGAGCGTTGCTGGACAGTATGTCCACACCGCCGGGCCCTTCTTCGTCCACCGCGGTGCCCAGCAGGGGACGAGGTAGGAAGAGAGGAGGTGGGGCACGTGGTCGCGGGAGAGGAGGTAGGGTGACTGCTAGGGCGCCTTCCTCGCCGCCACCCCCAGCTGTTTCACCCGAGCACGTGACTGCTAGGGTGGACTCGTCCGAGGAGGAGGCTACACGGACTCCGGTCCACGAGCCTCCGGTCCACGGGTCTTGGGCCCACGAGCCTCGGGTCGACTGGCCTTCGGCCCACGAGAGTTCGGCCCACGAGACCCCGGAGGAGCACACGTCCGGATGGGGTACCTGGCCGGATCAGCCCGAGGAGCCGAGTGGCCATGCTGATGATGGCGGGGAGCCGACTGATCTTGAGGAGGAGGGTGGCACCGTCTACCAGCGTGGTGCTACACGGCTCCCGTCCGTGCCGGCGACCCGCGAGCAGAGGTGGTTGATCTTCCCTGATGGGGAGAGGTACGTAAGTGCATTTAATATTTTTGTACCTTCTGCATTCACGTTTCTTCAAATAACTAATGCGTTGGCCTTGTCATGCTGCAGGGGTTGGGACCACCATCATAGTGTCCGCCGGCCCAACTCCGTCCTTGGAGTTCTTTGCCGGCAAAACTTCCCGGGGTTTGTCACGTTGCCTGGTGAGGGTCGGCTTCCAGAGCTTGGGTTGAGCTGGGAGCACTACGTGGCTGCCCCGGCCCCGCCGGATGTCATTATCGACGGTGTCGTGTGTGACACGAGGGCAGACATGGTGATCAGGACGTTCTGGGTAATTTCTCCTTTACACATTTCAAAATCTTCAACTAGCTAGTTATTAATTGTACTAATCAATATTGTCTCATTTGATTGCAGACATTCTACAGGTGTGAGGAGGGATACGAGGAGGACTGCGCAAATGTTATCCAGAACGTCTGCAAGCGCCTACTCCAGAACTTACGGCACGAGGCTCGGGTGCAGGCTGTTCGAGACTACTACGCCTTGCGTGGTATCAAGAAGACCAAGCCGGCGTGCCGCGATAAGTTCCTGAGTAAGGAGCAGTACATGAAGGTAATTCTTAAGGCCTTCTACTTAAGTTCCTTCATTTAGTAATTCTTAGCCGTAGCGCTCAAGTTTCTATTTGCTAACTTAGGCGCCTCCGAGATGGTGTACGGATCGGATGGATTGTTGGGAGGTGTTGGTCGATGAGTGGTGCTCACAAGAATGGCTAGCCCTCCACAACCAGGCCAAGGACAAACGTGCCCAAATGGAAGGTGTGCCACACCATCAAGGCAGCTCCAACTTATATCAGTTCGGGCGCAACTGGGTATGTGCTTTGCTTCATGATTCATGCAATTCATTCATCATGCTAGCTTGAGCCCTTTAATTACTAATTTTCATTATTTCTCTCTTTCAGGCACGCCACAATAAGGCAGATAAGGTGCCAGAGGTGTACGACCTGTATGCCATGGCCCACACTGGCTCTTACAAGAAAGTCAAGGCTTTCTCTCAGTCTGACCTCGATGATGCAAACAACTTCACCAACATCTCCTCCCACAACAAGCTCGTAAGATATAGAGATGAGGGGAAGGCGAGGAAGGGGAGGACTTTAACCCGAGCCAGGGTCCCTATGATCCAGAGCTGGTGATGATATCTGGTGGCGGGAGGTCCCATGGCTCCATAGCCATTGGAGATGGAGTTATCCGTTGTCCTAGCACACTCCCGGAGATCGAGGCGCGCCAGTCGAGCTCCGCTCCTGAGATAAGGCCTCGTGAACGGCCAGTGCAACTCGCCATCAAGGTTAGTGATACGTACTCAGTTATCTTTCTCCATTACATTGTGTGCGCTTCCATCAATGATTACAAATGGTCATGTGAGTGGTGTTGCAGGCTGCTATACAGACTGAGAGATGGAGTGGGGGAGGATGCAAAAAAGTAAAAAATAAAAAGAATATTGTAGTGGCGCACTATGTGGCGGGTGCGCCATTACTAGTTAAAACTAGTAATGGCGCACTGTGCCCTGATGCGCCATTAGTATGTCTGGAAAAAAATTTGTTACTAATGGCGCACCGTGTGTCTGGTACGCCATTAGTGTATTTCACACTAATGGCGCACCAGCACATGGTGCGCCACTGCTACATAGCAATGGCGCACCACATGTCTGGTGCGCCATTAGTGGCCATTCCATCTATAGCCCCTTTCCTAATAGTGAGACCTTGCACATAGCGTATATGATGCATGCCTTCCCAAGCTGTAAGACTGGAGCGCCACTAGCCCATGGCATCTAGCAAAGACGAACTGGCATATACCTCTGGTAAGTCCTCATTGCATTCTTGAATTTTCGATTACCAGTACCTGGCTTAAACACCATGTACATTGGACGGGCGAGGAGAGGCATTTACTGTTCGCCATCCAAATAACAACTGCTAAAAGGATTGTAAAAGGTCTATTCAAGATATCAAAACCTCAATCATCGATTCCATATGTACCATTTATGAATGATGTAAACATCTAGGAAGCATGAGCATCCCATCTGCATGCATCCATGTTAGGAAACTTATTATGGACATGCAAGTCTGATCTCTGCACAATGTACAGTAATATACGACATATATATATATATATATATATATATATATATATATATATAGGTAAATTATATGGGACACCTAGGTGCCTGGGCACCTAGGTGCCCGTTATAGTAAGTGATATATATATATGTATATGCAATAATTGCCTATTAGAGCTGATAGTATATATATATATATATATGTATGTATGTATATATATATATATAGAAAAGCAAAGCTATTGTGTTTCTCTGGGAAGATTGCAATCAAGGCCACATGTTTGCATTGAGATATGGTCCACCTTCTTTCCCTCTTTATATTTCTTGCATTTTAGGTGCCCTGCACAACATCTCCATCAACATTATCAGTACATCCTGCGCAGGTGAGTTAGGATGCACTTGATCCGATAAAGGTATCTATCCTTCAAACCAGAGGAGTGCTTCAAACTAACAACAGTACATAATATCCAACAAAAGAGGGGCGTGCTACAGCAGAAGAATACATGGCTCAGTCTACATATCAGTACAAATCAAGTTGTGCATATTTGCTATTGGCATGAACCACATCGCCGCATGTCGGGTTTGCAAAAGCCATCCATCGCATGGAAGCTTGATGCCTTTCACACACTGAAGATTATCTGGCAACAAGCTATGTCGACGAATCTCTGGATATGGTGATTCATGAAATCCATGGTATGATGTGTAAACACAGTCCCCCCTGGCGAATGGAAGTTGCATAGCACGGTAATCATCGCCGGTGATATGATCGATCATTGGTTGGATGATCGGATAATTGAGCCCGAGGAACATGGAGTGGTTGCCGAGGCTGTAAACCCGCCTCCAGTTGAATACGCCTGGCCCAACAGAGCTAGGATCTTTCTCGAACCCGAAGCAGCCATAGCCATCAATGTCACGAACCCCCCAGGCATTGTATTGCATGTGGTTTGATGAAATGGTTTGGTCAATTTGGTACGTGCAAATGAGCATCAAATGACCACCGTCAGCTGAACGAGCGATAAACCACCACCCATCGGCTGGTATGATTCCAGGTCCTGGAATCATGAAGGCCAGCGCATTTGCGTCTGCTGCAACAATTCAAATTGGAGAACAAAAGGACAAAAATAAACAATCATGTTCAAAGTATGTGTGGAATTAAGATTATTATAACAGTGACACATATCATAGACAGAGAATTTGCAATGCCGTGGTCATAATCATAGCCCAAGTTAAAAAAATAAGCCAATGGCTTTCATATTCTAGCAATATATCATGGTTCACGCATCATGTAACAATGAGAGGAAAACAGATATGACAGGGCCTACTCATATTCTACCATAGCACTTACTACAGTTATCATATCAACTCTAAGCAATAACATGCGTTGTTATAAAAATCCTGGAAATGAGAGTAACATATAGCAATCATGAGGTTATACTAATAATATCTATTCTAACAATCATTAGATACCAATTGTTCTCATATCAACTCTAACATAACATGTGTGGTCATAAAAATCTAGGAAATGAGAGGAACATATAGCAATCATGTGGTTATAGACATACTATATATTCTAAATTTGTAGCAATGAACAGGCAGTCGTATTCTTAAGGTAAAGATGAGATGAGATAGAACAATTACACGACGATAGATTCCACCAGTATAGGCAGCCAATCTATGCGTCGACCGCATAAACGATGCCATCGTGCACTATAGCATCAGCCAGAAGTGTTGGGTAAAGAGGATCGACGATGAGCCATAACCATGTATGGCAACCGGATTCCAGATAGACTAATCCCATGTTGAACACGGCAATGAGCTTGTAATCCATGTAGTCTTCTGATGGTGTGGGCACTTCGCAGATTACAACTTTCAGCAAACAGAGGTCGAGCCAAAAGCTCGACGCGTCTCGTGCGTAGTAGGTAGGAGTGTCCGGTGGGCCGCGAGGCTCCATGGCGGCGGTATCCAAAGATGGAAGGGTGATCTCTCGCTGGGTGTAGATATCCACGAGACGCCACGGACTACCGGATTGGTGGATGAGGACGATCCAGTTGGCCTTCATGCCCGCCCAGTAGTGGCCGCGCATGAAGGACATGTGGATGGGTAGTGGTCGCATGTCGAGGGGCACCACGACAACCTCCGTAGGATTGTCAAGTCGGTGTCTTGGCCACCTGCGAGGATCGAGCATCAGCAAGCAGGGTGTCTTGAAAAGAGCCGGCCGGTTGCAGACGAGTAGACGGTACAAAGACACCGAGCATGCGGCCAGATGGACGGTGGTGAGTAGGTCCATACGATTACAGATCTGTTCCAAGAGAACATCGGGGAGGGAATTCCAATCGTGGCTCTGCGTGTCAATCGGTTCTGCCATTGGGGTTTTCGGTGCCTGCGAGCCAGCGGGGAAGTGGATTCGGGCAGGCGAGCGAAGAAGCTTCTCCTCGTGTGGCCGAGCAGTGACTGGGGGGATATGGTACGCGCGAGCTACCAAGGAAGATAGTGCGGGCGGGCGAGCAGTGAGCGGGGGGAAATGGTGTGCGGCCGACGATGGGGAAGAGAGGAGGAAGAAGAGGAGAGGAGGAAGAAGAGTGGAAGACGGGGAAGAAAGTGCATTAAATCTCAATTCTACTACTACTACCAGGATATGCCGTCCTTCGAAGTGTAAATAGTTACACCGATGACATGTGGGTCTACCACAAGAGGGCCCATATGTCAGTTAATGGAGGACAGAAGCGTGCTCTACTGGCAACCATGATGGTAGTACTGGGTAAGGCTGATTTAGTAACACCAACACTACTAGAAAAAGGGTATACCTAATAGGGACATTAATGGCGCACAATGTATGTGGTGCGCCACTACTATATAGCAGTGGCGCACCAGATATAGGTGCGCCATTAATGGCCATATTACTAATGGCGCACCTGGTGTGTGGTGCACCATTACTAGTTTTGTCCTGGCCCCACACCCTTCCCAGACTTAGCAGTGGCGCACCAGGTGATAGTGCGCCATTACTAGTTTTAACTAGTAATGGCGCACCACACACACGGTGCGCCACTACTAATATTTTTTTTTATTTTTTTTCAAAATTCGTAATGGCGCACCACACACCAGGTGCGCCATTAGTAACCCTGGTTACCAATGGCGCATTCTTAGGTGGTGCGCCATTGGTAACCTGAGAGCAGCTAGATATTTTTGACAGCCACCTACCACACTCACTTTCCCCACTTCATTCTCTCCACCTCTACCAAGCTTGGTCGGCTGCCTCCTCCTCCTCACCTCATTTGCACCATAGATTCACCCAAATTAAGTGGTTAAATTTCCTTTTTTGATAGGTAAGTAAGGGGAAAGCTTTCTTTATGTTATAGATCTACTTTTTTCTCCCTCCAACAACGTACACACTTTTTATGGCCTAGATCTACGTATGTTTGTGGTGTTGCATATGTTTGTGTTTGCAGGTACCGGTATTTGAAATGTGATAGTTGCCAATATTTTGTCGGAGTGTTGATTCATTTCCGTTTCAGCGAGAATTTGGCACTATGCATTCTTTTTGGTCCTATTTTTAGGCAAAGTCATGCCAAATTTTTTTTGGTTCTAAAATATTGTTTTGCTCTACCCCGCAGGCGACCATGGTCCGCATGATGACTGAAGGCATCATGAATAGGTTTTTTAGCTCCGCGAAGGCCGAGATGCTTCAAAAGAACGAGACGGAGATAAGATGTCTGTGTCGAAGATGCAAGCTGAAGAGACTTATGGACCCGGATTCCAGACAGGTGCGGGACCACCTGCTCGTGTGTGGTTTCATGGATGGCTATCGGTGGCAAGGTGATGAAGATGATTATGAATTCGTCCATGGGGGCCGGGCAAGAAATAAGGAAGGGCAGCAAGACAATAGCGGCGAGGGCGGGTGAGAAGACGAAGAATCTCCAGGACTTGATCACGAAGTAGATGCAGGACACAGTCATCATGTAGAAGATGCCGGACATGATGATGAGGAAGATCAAGATGAAGGGCATGATCATGAAGATGAAGATGCCGGAGCAGACGACGATGGACCATCGATGGGCTGGGTGCAGGACCCTCATATTCAAGAGCTGCTTCTCAAGCAGACGGGTAACACAAGAGCTGCCGCCTGAGAGAAAGCCAAGCTGGATCAACTGGAGATAGACGCGGTTACTCCATTGTATGAAGGATGCAGGCCCGAGGATACCCACCTGAAAGTAACGCTCATGGCTCTGGAGATGAAGGTAAAACACAAAATGACTGACGCATGCTTCGACGAGAACATGTCATTCTGGCACGAACGTCTTCCCAAGGGGAACAAGTGCCCGACCAGTTTCGAGGAGGCGAAGAAAATCATGTGTCCTCTGGATTTACCGCACGTGAAATACCATGTGTGCATGAACGATTGCATCATTTATCGAGACGAGCACGCGGAGTCTACCATATGTCTGGTGTGCGGCGTCACTCGATACAAGAAGAGGAAGAAAGCTCCTCGAAAAGTGGTGTGGTACTTTCCGATCACTCCTCGTCTGCAGCGGTATTTCGCGGACTCTAAGCTAGCAAAGATCCTGCGTTGGCACGCAGATAGGGAGGAGAAGAAGCGAGAAGATGGCGGAAATGATCCGGAGATAAATAAAAATGACAAGATGCTGAGTCGCCCTAAGGATGCGAGCCAGTGGCAAGCATTGAACTTCGAACACCCAGAATTTGGGGATGATCCAAGGAACATCGTGCTGGGCGCGAGCACCGATGGAGTCAATACGTTTGGCAGCCAGAGAAGCACACATAGCACCTGGCATGTGTTTGTGTGGATGTACAACCTTCCCCCCTGGATGTGCATGAAGAGGAAGTACATTCACATGAGTATGCTAATTGAAGGGCCGAAACAACCAGGGAACGACATCAATCTATATCCGGGGCTGCTGAAAGAGGAGCTAGACACGCTGTGGAAAACGCCAGCCACTACGTGGGACGCCGCAGGGAAAGAGTATTTCCCTATGAGAGCCGCACTTCTCACGACGGTGCACGACTATCTCGGTTACGGATATGTCGCGGGGCAGGTGGTCCACGGATTTTGTGCATGCGTTAGGTGCATGGATGACACAACGTATCGCCAGCTAGATAGAGATCATGGGTCTTTGAAAACCGTGTTCATGGGACATCGAAGGTGTCTTCGCGACGATGATGCATGGAGGAAACGCAAGGATCTGTTCGATGGTGAAACCGATCCCCGAAGACTCCCACGTACGAGGAGCGGCGAGGAAATAGACGAGCTATTGAAAAATTGGAAAGAGTGCCCACTGCCGGGAAAGAAGCGAAAGGCGCTAGAGCCGCTGCTGAAGGTATGGAAAACGAGGTCTGTTTTCTGGGACTTGCCGTACTGGAAGATCCTCCGTGTGCCTCACAGCCTTGATGTCATGCATATCACGAAGAACATGTGCGAGAGTCTGCTTGGTACCCTGCTTAACATGCCAGAGAGGAGCAAATATGGGCCGAAAGCAAGGGTAGACTTGCACTCAATGGGCATCAGGGAGGAGCTTCACGCAAAACGCCCTAATGATGATGATGATGATGATGAGGCGAAGGACACAGAAAGTCATCGCAAAGGCCAAAAGGCCAAGAAGATCGAATATGACTGCCCTCCCGCGTGCTTCACTCTAAGTCAGGAGGAGATCGAGCAGTTTTTCACCTGCCTCGTAGGAGTAAAACTTCCTTACGGTTACGCGGGGAAGATAAGAAGATACCTAGACTCGGCGAAGTAGAAGTTCAGCGGGATGAAGTCTCACGACTGTCACGTGCTGATGACGCAGATACTTCCAGTTGCAATCTGTGGGATCATGGACGCGCACGTCTGTGAAACGCTATTTGGCCTATGCAACTTTTTCGACATCATCTCTCAGAAGTCGGTGGCGGGAGGCAACTCAGAAGGCTACAGGAAGAGATCGTGGTTATACTATGCGAGCTTGAGATGTAGTTCCCGCCCGCATTCTTCGATGTTATGGTGCATCTGCTGGTCCATATCGTCGAGGATATCATCCAACTCGGGCGATGCCATTCGACGTTCCTGCATAGCATGATGCCATTCGAAAGGATGAATGGTGTCATCAAAGGATACGTTCGCAACAGGGCACGTCCAGATGGAAGCATAGCCAAGGGCTTTCTGACCGAAGAGTGCATCTCCTTCTGCACGAATTATCTAGACATCAAGAACCCCGTTGGTCTTCCCGTCAACAGGCACCTCGGCAGGCTCGCTGGATGGGGTCGCCGCGAGGGTCGCCGCGAAATGCATGTTGACTTCAAGGGTCGACTCGCCGACTTTGAAAGAGCAAACCTAGTCGCGCTACAACACATAGACGTGGTCGATCCTTGGGTGGTAGAGCACAAATCCTTTATTGAGAAGACATACAATGACCGAGGCCAACAGAGGATGGACGGAAATATAATGAAAGAGCACAACTCATGTTTCACGCATTGGTTCAAGGAAAAGCTTCTGTCGTACCCTTTACAAGAGGATTCTTCCACGGAAGAAAAACTCATATTCGCCTTGTCACAGGGCGCCGAGCACAACCTGATGACCTTTGAGGCGTACGATATCAACGGCTACACATTCTACACCAAGGAAAAGGACATGAAGAGCGATTTTCAGAACTCCGGGGTAACGATGGAATCCTACACCGGTAACGACAAGGACAGAAACTACGGAAGGATCGAGGAGATCTGGGAGCTGAGCTATGCTGGAGAGAAGGT
Source organism: Triticum aestivum (assembly GCF_018294505.1). Lineage (NCBI taxonomy): Eukaryota > Viridiplantae > Streptophyta > Magnoliopsida > Poales > Poaceae > Triticum > Triticum aestivum. The sequence continues at coordinate 12,360,816 of NC_057814.1, forward strand.
CCCGATGTTCCGTGTCAGATGGGCCAAGAGCGTTCTAAAAGAATATCGGTATTTCACCACCATGGTTATAATCGAAGCCAAATCCAAGACCGCGGGCGAAAACGTCACCACGAAAAATGAGCCATGGGTACTGTCGGTGTCAAAACCGGCGGATCTCGGGTAGGGGGTCCCGAACTGTGCGTCTAAGGCTAATGGTAACAGGAGGCGGGGGACACAATGTTTACCCAGGTTCGGGACCTCTTGATGGAGGTAATACCCTACTTCCTGCTTGATTGATCTTGATGATATGAGTATTACAAGAATTGATCTACCACGAGATCGTAGAGGCTAAACCCTAGAAGCTAGCCTAGGGTTACACAGAGTCGGTTACAGAGAAGGAGATCTACATATACGAATCGCCAAGCTTGCCTTCCACGCCAAGGAGAGTCCCATCCGGACACAGGACGAAGTCTTCAATCTTGTATCTTCACAGTCCAACAGTCCGGCCAAAGTATATAGTCCGGCAGTCCGAGTACCCCCTAATCCAGGACTCCCTCAGTAGCCCCAGAACTAGGCTTCAATGACGATGAGTCCGGTGCACAGATTGTCGTCGGCATTGCAAGGCGGGTTCCTTCTCCGAATACACCATAGAAGATTTAACACGAGGATCGTGTCCGACTCTGTAATACAAATTCCACATACCACCGTAGAGAGAATAATATTCCACAAATCTAATCTGCTGACAACTTTTCATAGCGTGTCATCACGCCGCGCCGGTCATTATTCGAACCGTTTTTCTCAACCAACTGCTGCACATATTGCGAGGCGGTTTCATTGGCACGCCTTTTCGAAGCAGAGATCGTGTCCCCTTATCACGGGATTCTCATCAATACGGGTGTGGGTAACCCAACCGCGCCGTTAACACGACGCTTGGGAAATAAGCGAGTTTTACGGGGCAAGTGGGGAGGCGCATGGTTTCTACCGCCTCTATAAAGAGATAAGGATTCACCTTTTCTCCACCCATGCCTTCTTCTTCCTCTGCTCATCCATTTCCCCTCGCTCGAGCTCTAGCGCCCAAGCCTTCTCCTTCTCCGCTAAGTCATTCAAGCATGTCCGGAGCGGGAGGCAAGTGGATGGCCTCCTCCGTTAAGGAGGCGGACATCACGAAGCTTCGAGAGGCCGGATACCTGGCCGCAGATATCGCGCAGCGGCTTCCTACCAAAGGGCAGATCATCCCTACCCCCGAGCCTCAGGAGAGGGTAGTGTTTCTCACTCACTTTGTCTGCGGACTGGGATTCACTACAAGAAATATGTCAACTAGTGACCTTCTGTCAGTGACCCTGGAAGAATTGGTCATAGATCTATGACCATTTCAGACCAATTGGTCAGAAGCTGTTCGGGGGGCTCCAAACCCTAAACTATAACGACCATTTTGGTCAGAAAGGTCGTAATTTCCTTACACGGAATGGTCATAAAGCAGATAGCACTGGTCCGCTGCCTTTATTTCTAGCTGATCATGACCAATATAGATGGTCATAACCTTGTAAATTGTGGTGGGTTGCTATGACTCGGCGGCACCTCATTAGTTTTGCCTATGTGTCATGTCCATGTGGCAGTTTTTGCCCTAGGTTGTGAAGCAACCTATATTTCTGTCATTCCCAAAATTCCCAAAAAATCTGATAAATTCTTTGGGTCATATCTTCGTCAAATATGTAAAAAACCTTAATTCCCTAGTCCAAAAATAATTCAAAAATATTCATTTTCCTATTCTGTTCAGAAAAACACTTTGTGAAGGAAGTACCACTTTGGCATGTCCAAATGGTATCCATTTTATACGGTGCTTTCCTATGCCCAAATAACCATCCTCCACCAAATGCCAGCTCAATCCATTCATTATTTTCAGCCCACCTTCAACATTCGTATTTATGTCCAGTGTGGTACTTTGCAAAGCAAGTACCACCTAGGCTCCTCCTTTTGAGCTGAAAATTTGTGAAGACGGTCTTCTTAGTAACTGATCATCCTCAGCCAAAACTCACGCCCATTAGCCATGTGCATTTCCCGTACCACTAATCAAACACTTTGCTGCTTATTCTTTTTTGAGCATCGCTCGGTCTCCTCGTGAGAATCTTATGTTGTGATTTTTTTCCTAGCACCTACCTGGGGAGTGCCCAACTCACTAGACATGCCTAGGCCGCCCAGAACACATGGCAACGCCATGGTCATGCGGTGACCACGCGGCGGGCATGCGAGTTTACGCGCTCTAGAGTTGGGGCCCTCGGCCACCGTCCAAACCTCGACGTATCACCACCAAACCATGTATTTATGATTAAATAGGTACTTATGTAACTAGAAATGATTTTTGGAAAAAATAAATAGCAAACTATGAGGCAGCTGCAGTTCAAATTTGACCCGCTTCCTGCTGAATCGGCGGGAATTTGTCTTTTTCACCAGAGGTGGATCAAAACTTTTGACACCCAACCATTTTGTCAATTGTGCATTAAATATGGCCTAGTATTTTAGAAAATTTATTTGGTCCAATTTTGCAACAAATATATAGTAGGTCCTTCACAAAAAAAACTCATTTCAGGCACTCGAAAAATGGAAAATTAATTTTTCGTGCAAAGAAAATGAAAACTCCCTTAGGAAACATTGTTTGGAATTCCAAGATGCACCCTTAGGCACAATATGAGATCATTTGAACAAAGTATGCCATGAATGTGGCCATAACATTGATCATTTGGCTTGAAAGCCATGAATCTTCACGCATGATTGCTCATTTTTTAGAACATTTTTTTAAAATAATTTCCGTATTACAAGTTTATTATTTTTCCTGGAAACTTGGTCACATATAATGCGACAATGCGAAGGTTTTCCAATTTATTGATTTTTTTTGAATTTTTCATGCCCGTTTCAAAATGCGGTCAAAACGGCGGGCATGACCGTTCCTACCTAGTGGTTGAATCTTGGAAAACTTTTGATGTTTCTCTGATTAAATAGATACTTATGTACCTAGAAATGCATTTTGGAAAAAATAAAGATCAAACTATGAGGCAGCTGCAGTTCAAATTTGACCCGCTTCCTACTAAATCGGCGGGAATTTTTCTTTTTAACCAGAGGTGGATCAAAACTTTTTACACCCATCCATTTTGTCAATTGTGCATTAAATATGTCCTAGTATTTTAAAAAATTGATTTGGTCCAATTTTGCAACAAATATATGGTAGGTCCTTCACAAAAAAAACTCATTTCGGGCACTCGGAAAATGGAAAATGAATTTGCCGTGTAAAGAAAATGAAAACTCCCTTAGGCCACATTGTTTGGAATTCCAAGATGCACCATTGTGCACAATATGAGATCATTTGAACAAACTATGCCATGAATATGGCCATAAGATTGATCATTTGGCTTGAAAGCCCTGAATCTGCACGCATGATAGCTCATTTCTGAGAACACTTTAAAAAAGAATTGTCGTATTATAAGTTTATTATTTTTCCTGGTAACTTGGTCACATATAATGACACAATGCGAAGGTTTTCCAATTATTTGATTTTTTTGAATTTTTCATGCCCGTTTCAAAATGCGGTCAAAACAACGGGAATGACCGTTCGTAGCTAGTGGTTGAATCTTGGAATTTTTTTGTGTTTCTCTGATTAAATAGATAATTTTGTACCTAGAAATGATTTTTGGAAAAAAGAAAGAGCAAACTACAAGGCAGCTGCAGTTCAAATTAGACCCGCTTCCAACTGAATCGGTGGAAATTTGTCTTTTTCACCAGAGGTGGATAAAAGCTTTTAAAACCCAACCATTTTGTCAATTGTGCATTAAATATGGCCTAGTATTTTATAAAATTGATTTGGTCCAAAGTTGCAACAAATATATGGTAGGTCCTTCACAAAAAAAACTCATTTTGGGCACTCGAAAAATGGAAAATTGATTTTTCGTCCAAAGAAAATGAAAAATCCCTTAGGCAACATTGTTTGCCATTCCAATATGCACCCTTGTGCACAATATGAGATCATTTGAACAAACTATGCCATGAATGTGGCCATAAGATTGACCATTTGGCTTGAAAGCCATTGATCTCCACACATGATAGCTCGTTTCTGAGAACACTTTTTTAAACGAATTGTCGTATTACATGTTTATTATTTTTCCTGGTAACTTGGTCACATATAATGACACAATGCGAAGGTTTTCTAATTTTTTGATTTTTTTTTTAATTTTTTATGCCCGTTTCAAAATGCGGTCAAAACGGCGGGAATGGTCGTTCCTAGCTAGATGTTAAATCTTGGAAAACTTTTGATGTTTATTTGATTAAATAGATACTTATGTACCTATAAATGATTTTTGGAAAAAAATTAAGAGCAAACTACAAGGTAGCGGCAGTTCAAATTTGACGCGCTTGCAGCTGAAACGGTAGAAATTTTTTTTTTCACCAGAGGTTGATCAAAACTTTTGACACGCATCCATTTGGTCAATTGTGCATTAAATATGGCCTAGTATTTTACAAAAATGATTTGGTCTAATTTTGCAACAATTATTTTGTAGGTCCTTCACAAAAAAAACTCATTTTGGGCACTCGAAAAATGGAAATGATTTTTTTTTGCGCAATGAAGAAGGAAACATCCAAATCAACATTGTTTGTCATCCCAAGATACACACATGTGCACATTATTGGATAATTTTACCAAACTGTAAGAAGGTAATATGTTGAATGTTACCCGAAATAAGAGGGTAAAAGATACTATAAGAGAAATAAAAGAAAAAAACCAAATTACGTAGGCTTAATCCTGATTGGTGGAGTGAGTTGTGGCATGGATCGCTCACATGGAGAACATCCGTCCATCCATACATTCATCCATCTGTCCATCCTTCCGTCCATCCATCCCACCACCGCGAACCCGACCCAACCCCTCCCTCCTGCGCGAACCCCACCCCTCTCCCCTCAAGCTCGAACCCTACCCAACCCCTCTCTCTTGCGTGAACCTAGCTTCCTCCCTTGCCTCCGCCACCTCCAGCCCCCGATCCCTGTGACCAGCACACCAACGTCCGGCGAGATCCCGGCGACGCAGCAGCCACCCTCCCCGCCACGGCTCGGGGGCAGGCAGCAGCAGCCCCTCCCGCTGCCCAGGCTGGTAGCAGCCCCTCCCGTCGCCCTCCCCGATCCAGATCCCTCAACGCCACCCATCTCCAGCACATCTCCCCTCCCCACCTCGATGCAGAACTCCCCCGTCCCCCTCGTCGCCGCCACGCACCCCTCAGATCCTCGCCCCCGATGCAGAAACCCCTCGCCCCCTCGTCGCCACCACCCACCCCTCAGACCCTCGCCGCCACCCACCTCCACCGCCGCCGTCACTCTCCCCTCGCCCCCTCGTCCTGAACCAACTTCGCCGCCCGCCCGTCCTACACCCCGGAGGCGGCCTACACCCCGCGACCCGGAGGGGTACGAGACGAGCGATGTCCAAGGAGTCCGTCATCTGCTGCGCCATGCCATGGAGCTCACCACCACCGGTGGTGATCTGCTTCTTCCTTTCCATGGAGGTGTGCATCTTCCATTCAAGGTGCCTATCTTCCCCTATCCTCTGGGATTGATTTCATTTGATCCAACCACCATATTCTTTTCCACCATGATGCTGATGCGTGCTTGACTCCCTTCCCCACGCAGCTGCAGCTCACCGACGAAGGTCACTTCCTCCTAAGCGCCCACACGGAGGAGCTGCAACAACCCTGGATCCGTCCGTTGGTCCTGTTGATTTCTGTCGAAGGTCGTCGGGCTTTTCAGGTACGTCAACGTCCTACTCTGGTTGCTGTTGTTCTGGTTATGTTGGACTGTCCATGATTTTATCCATAGCTGACACTTTAAATCAAATCCATGATTCTGATATGTACTGTTTGTTCACATTTAAGTAAAGTTAAGCAGCCATGTTAAGGGTAACCTGTGAACACTTGCTTATAAGAACGAACTTGACTTACTATATATACCCAAGTGAAGATGTACTGTTACTAATTTACTATGGCAATGAATTTTATCTATGTGAGATTAGAATTTGAGTGCCATCATTCATCTCATGGTATCTTGTTCTGTGTGATAATTGTTCACTGTTGAGGGCAATACATATACTCTAGTTTTCATGCAGTGCATGTTGTTCCATATTTTGAGGAGAACACCACCTGGAGACCGGTGTTCTGAGGAGACCGCGATGCTTAATTTGCGTTTGTTTGATTGCAGAGAGGCGCTGGAAGAGCACTCCCCATGCTTGTCTTGAGGAGAACACCACCTGGGACTTGGTGGCTGACATTGAGAAGGTCAGGCAACACCACGACATTCCAGAGTGGCAGGAAACTGCAAATACATCTTCTTTTGTAAACTGCAATATATACCCATATGTAAAGAAACCACTTTAAGAAAATATTTAAGAGAGCCGGTCAGGTCATGTAGATTTTCTTGCATTTGTGCATAGCTACTTTTTTTTGAAACCATTTGTGCATACCTATTGATCATGAATGTTGCAACGCAACTTATTAAAAGAATGATGATACCTCTTAATGCCTTGTCTTTTCAGAAACTAGCTAGCTAGTCAAGCATTTCTTTTTGAAGTTTGATACTAGTGTTATTGTTGGAGATATATAGTGGAAAACAATATCCACAGTGGTATAGATTGTTCTAGTCCATGATATGCTTATTATTGAATTAGCTGGTCCTAAAGAATGCTCTGCCTAAGCTATGCTTAGTGGCTGATTCCATATCCTAAAAATTGCAATGCAGGTGAAAAGATTAAATACCTCGCCATGCTTGCAATGGTTTACATTGAATTATTTTTTTGTAATCTATCTTGCTATACTGGTTCCAAGTGCTTGAGTAGCACCTCTGAGAGAACTCACTTGTGGTTAATTAGTGGCTTTATCGTTTGTGTTTGTGCATTCTTTTTTCTTGGGCATCATTCATGGCCGTCTAGTAGTCGACATACTTCTAGTTCCATTTAGTATATGCAGGTAGCAGCAGCTTAAGTGTAATGGAGTTGTTGTTACTCTGTGCCTGCTTCGTTAGAGTTTGCATCATCTCCTTGTTTTTGTAGCATAAATGCCTTCACTATTCTTGTTCTGAACCTCTGATCCTAATACTGATTGTATTTGTCTTGATCGAATTACAGGCAACGTGGTGGATCCAGGGAAGCCGGCCTTCACCCCCAAGAAGGGCAAGCCCAGCCTCGTCATGTTCGTCGGATTGTAGGGCCAGTCTGACTCACCAACCAACCTCGCTTGCTTGCTCTGTTTATTGTTCTACACCTATTACTGAATTCCAGTCGCTATATATGATTGCTTACCTGTATATATGTACCACTCTGTGTGTAGCATTTTTCTAACTGTACAATAGCACTCACTCCTCTACTGTCAAATTGCCTGTGGGTAGTTCATTACCATGCTATCCAGGGGATATTCATTTATGTGCCTGTGAATTCGTTCTTGGTGTATGTATGTATATGTGCTAGCAACATGAGTAGGAATTAGCATCATGCTCGGCCTGGATGAATTGCATGCATACATTGATCTAGGGAGAAGTGTATGGCTGATACAATCCTCTTTTTCACAAAGCTATTATACACTTTGGGAAATACAGTAATTTGTTCTTTACTAAATGCACTTCAGGTATGGATGCTGATGCATGCATGATTCTATTGTGAGTCGTACCTAGTTGTTCTTTATGCATCTCCAGTCGTACATAGTATTGTTTAATTGGAATCAGTACAATTGAAATGATGATAAAATACGTTTTTAAACAGTGGGTTGAGGCTTAGTGTAATTGATCTAACACTACAGGAAACAGCTACTTTGCCGTATGCCACGACGGACGGCAAAGGCTCGAAAGGCGGACGGCAAAGACCTTTGCCGTCAGCCGCGGATGGCAAAAGGCTCCGGCAAAGAAGGCTACAGGAAAATAGCTGCTTTGCCGTCTGCTTCCTGGCGGCGGACGGCAAAGGCTCTTTGCCGTCTGCGGCGGACGGCAAAGAGGGCGGACGGCAATAATTGCGCTGTCAGTCCGTTAAGTGGCTAACGGCAGACCTTTTCCGTCCGCCGCAGACGGCAAAGAGCCTTTGGTCTTTGCCGTCCGCCTTATGATGTCATCTACACGTCACTAGATGGCAGGTTCTTTGCCGTCTGCCACTGATAGCAAAGTGCAGGTTCTTTGCCGTCTGCCACGGACGGCAAAGTCTTTGCCGTCTGCCACTGTAGGCAAACTGACGAAATGGGTCAGCTCCCAGGAAGCACAGTTGGCTGCCACGTGGCTTCTTTGCCGTCCGCGGCGGACGGCAAAGGCTCTTTGCCGTCGGTGGCAGACGGCAAAGAGCCTGCATATTGTCTGTTTTTTCTGTTTTTTATTAAATCCCACAATTTGCAGCACATATCACATATATAAGTTTCATATCCAACACATATCTAGCACATAAGTTTCATATCACATATCACATCAGTTTCATCCATACACATTGTTCATACATAAGGAAGTTCCATCCATACACATTGTTCCATCCATATATATATTACAATGCAAAGTGTCATGAAGATAGCAAGCTAGATACAATGCAAAGTTTCATCAAAGGAAAAGCAAGCACTCCATCATAGCAAGCTAGCTTCCATCAAGTGAATGAAATCTGCAAAATGGTAAATAAGAAAGTTAGAAATAGGTGACTAGAACAAGAAGAAGACTAGAACAAGAAGAAGACTAGAACAAGAAGTATATGTCATTTATGAGCTAACTTAGGTGAAATGGATCATATATGAGCTAACTAAGTTGAAATGGGTTGTTTATGAGCTAACTTAGTTGAAATGGATCATTTATGAGCTAACTTAGTTGAAATGGGTCGTTTATGAGCTAACTAAGGTGAAGGGCATCGTTTTTGAGCTAAGTAAGGTGAAATGGGTCATTTTGGAGCTAACCTAGGTGAAATGGGTCATTTTGGAGCTAACCTAGGTGAAATGGGTCATTTTAAAGCTAACGTAGGTAAAATGGATCATTTAGGAGCTCATCTACGTAAAATGGGTCATTTTAGAGCTAATTTAGTTGAAATGGATCTTTTTGAGCTAACTTAGGTGAAATGGATCATTTAAGAGCTAATTTAGGTGAAATGGATTGTTTTTTAGCTCACTTAGGTCAAATGGATCGTTTATGAGCTAAATTAGTAGAAATGGATCGTTTATGAGATAACCTAGGTAAGATGGGTCATTTGCCATAGGTACGAAAGCGATACCCGTTGATGTCGTATTTGTCAAATGAACGGACCTTATAGTCAAAACCATTAGCGACTTGTCTCAATTCGGCGTCCATAGACTCTGAATTAGCCTACAAGTTTAATATGAAAGGATTGTTGCATTACGCACAAATTAGCGAATGAAACCGGGATAGCCGCCTACAAATTAGCCTACAAGTCTAATAGAAATTACCGTTTGTTTGAACCAAGAGATGAAACCGGGATAGCCGCCACCTTGCTTTGCGAGAAGCTCATACTCTTCGACAGAATCCTTTTGGATCACCGCTCCATACGAGAATAAGGCGACGTATCGACTGTATGAAATATCCAGGAATAAGAGCAGTTCAAAAGAAATAGAAGTTGCGAAACTATGTACCGAGAACTTACTCGATGTACGGCCGCACTTCTATCAGGTTGTTGAAGATATACAACGAAATGGTCCGCCATTGTTCGTTATCCAAAGATACTGGATTTGAAACACTGGCTGGTGCGAGATTCCCTTTGAATAGGCTGAGGTTGGATCCACCCTTTTTAGGGTCGTCAGCATTGTACCGAGGCTTCGGATTATGCAAATGACGATTTTTGGCTTCGTAGTGTGCTGTCACGAAGTTTGCCGCCTCCTCAGTGATGAATGCCTCAGCCATCGATGCTTCAATTCTACGTTTATTTTTACATTTTTGTCGAAGCGTCTTCTGCATCCTCTCAGTTGGGTAGCACCAACGATTTTGCACGGGCCCCCCCAATCTTGCCTCGGTCGGGAGATGCAAAATCAAATGTTGCATTGGATTAAAGAAGCCCGGTGGAAAGATCTTCTCTAACTTGCAGATCAACTCCGGCGCCAACTCTTCCATTTCTTCTAGCACGCCAGGCGATAGTTCTTTCGCACAAAGAACACGGAAGAAATAGCTGAGTTCTGCCAGTACTAGCCATTCATCCTCAGGGATGAAGCCACGCAACATCACCGGCATTACCCGCTCAATCCATATGTGCCAATCATGACTCTTGAGACCAAATATCTTCAATTTATCAAGACTGTCTCCCCTCTGTAGATTCGCTGCATACCCATCGGGGAACATCAACTGCATTTTCACCCACAAGATAATTTCCCTCATAGCCGGCCTTCCAAGATTGAACCATGCCTTTGGCTTCGTCCAGTTCTGCTTTCCTTTCGGTTCTTTCATGTTTTGTAACGGCCTATCACATAGCGCCTCCAGACCGACTCTAGCCTTAGTATTATCCTTTGACTTCCCATCTATGCCGAACAATGTACCAAAAAGTGCCTCGGCGATATTCTTCTCAGTGTGCATCACGTCGATGTTGTGTGGGCAAAGGAGGTCTTTGAAGTAAGGCAGATCCCATAAGCATGTTTTGTGAGTCCAGCCGTGCTTAGAATTATACCCCTTGAAGTACCCTGGACGCTCGGGATCTGGCTCGAGAGCGTTTAACTGATCCAGGGTCTGTTGGCCTGTCAATGCATGTGGTGCAGAGTTTTTGACAACTCTACCTCTGATGAAGTTCTTCTTGTCTTTCCTGAACTTATGGCGAGGATTCAGGAACTCTCTATGCATGTCGAAGCAAGAAAACTCAAGAGCTCCCTTGCATGTGGGGCACGGGAACCTTCCATGCACACACCAGCCAAAGAATAGCGCATACGCCGGCAAGTCATGCGTCGAGTACATGTACCAGACACGCATTATGAAGTTCCGTTTGCTATAGGCATCGTATGTCTTGAACCCATTATCCCAGGCTGCTTGCAATTCGTCCTTAAGGGGTTGCATGTACATTCATATTTTTCCCCGGATAGTTGGGCCCTGGAATTATCAACGTCGGGAAAATGTTCTTTCTTTGCATAATCTGTCCGGGGGGGAGATTGAGTGGAAAGACAAATACGGGCCAACAACTGTATTGGGCTGCCGTCATACCAAACACAATGAACCCATCCGTGCTGATGCCGACTCGAGGATGCCTCGGATCTGCCGCTTTGTCACCATGTAATTCATCAAACTTTTTCCACGCAACACCATCCGATGTGTGTACAATCATCAGATTCCCATCTGCATCTAGTTCGGTTCTTTTGCCCGTTTTGTGCCATGTCATCTGTCTGGCCGTCTCTTCGACCATGAAAAGACGTTGAAGTCTTGGTACGATTGGCATATACCGAAGAACACTAACGGGGATTTTGGTCTGTGTCTTCTCACCCATACCATTGTCTACCACAACATACCTGGAAGACTTGCAAATGGGACAATAGTTCAAGTCCGCATAGTCAAGCCTAAACAAGACACATCCTTTCTCACAGGCATGTATCTTATCATAGGGCATCTTTAGTGCACGGAGGATTTTGTCCAACTGGTATAGGTTTGCAGGCATTACATGGCCTTTGGGTAGAAAGCGTCCAAATACTGTCATCATTGCATCGTAGCATTCTCTGCCCAAGTTGAACTGAGCCTTCAGAGCCATTACTTGTGAGATGGCATCCAACTGACAAAGCTCAGTGTGCTCACGGAGCGGACGTTTTGAAGACTCCAACATTTCATTGAAGGCCTTTGCAGATTCCTCCATCTCCTCGTCCGAATCCCGAGCATCATCAAAGTCTTGCACCATGTTTTCCATCCCGGTACCATGCTCGTCGGTGCGACGACGATCCACCTCAGCTCGGTCACGTTGGGCAGACTCACCATGAAATGTCCACACCGTATAATCGGGCGTAAAACCACTCTTCTGCAGGTGTTTGCCCATTTCAGCCTCTGTCCTCTTTTCCCAATTGCCGCACCGTAAACAGGGGCACCAGGTTTTCCTCTGGCCATTTGCAAATGCGGCTCGCACAAACCCCTTGGTTTTTGTGAACCATTCAGTGCTCCATTTGTTCTGACCAGTGTGACCGGTGTACATCCACGCACGATCACTCATCTTGACTTTCAGAGCTACTAGACACACAACAAATATATATATATATATATATATATATAATTCACCATGTATGTATTCATCAGTTGATCTACTTTGTCAATTTTATTACGTCCATGCAACCTACACTCTAATAGGTAATGATAGGTCCTAATCCCACCAGAGTATGTTTAGATTGGGTTCATTTTCCCATGCTATGCTCCGGATCCTACGCAAAATTTCGGCAGCACCTCCCCCCTGTTCTCCTGATACACGTCTCTGCAATAAACAGAGAGGATGTGTACCCGGAGAACAACAGGGGAGGCACTGACGAAATTTATGCGTCGGATCCGGAGCAAAGCATATGGGAAAACGAACCCAATCTAAACATACTCGGGCTGTCCATGGATAGCGTTGGACAATTCGAAAGAATCAAGGTTATAAATATGCAAATGCATGCATATTTATAACTATGACGCTTTCGAACGGGAGACACATATTGGTTACGCATACTGATGATTCAAGACACATATGTAGCTAGCTATCAAGTTTCATCGGAATAGATCAAATAATTAATGGGGGAGGAGGACATGTCATTTGTGCTCACCCACGAACGAAGGGGCAGAGCTCGTCAAACGCACGGCGAGGTCGTCGAACACCAAACCTCGCAGCGATGAAACAACTGCACATTTAAAACTACCCGATCAACACAATTATATATGATGTTTTTCATAACAAAATCGAAAGATATATGACCTAACTAATAATTCACAAATATATGACCCCGTCGGCTTCTGGAAGGCCAAAGAACACCTTTTCGGGAGGTGTCGGGGGTCGGGGTGTCGTGTCGGTCTCGGGGGGCGGTGTCGGGGTCGGGGTCGGGGTCTCGGGGTCGGGGTGTCGGGTCGGGGTCGGGGTCGGGGTGTCGGGTCGGGGTGTCGGGTCGGGGTGCCGGGTCGGGGTCGGTGTGCCGTGTCGGTGTCGGGGTCGGGGTGTGGTGTCAGTGTGTCGGTGTCGGGGTGTCGTGTCGGTGTCCGGGTCGGGGTATCGTGGTCGGGGTCTCGGAGTCGGGGTGCCGGGTCGGGGTCGGGGTGCCGTGTCGGTGTCGGGGTCGGGGTGTCTTGTCGGGGTGCCGGGTCGGGGTCGGGGTGCCGTGTCGGTGTCGGGGTCGGGGTGTCGGGTCAGGCTCGGGGTCGGGGTCTCGGGGTCGGGGTGTCGGGTCGGGGTGCCGGGTCGGGGTGTCGGGTCGGGGTGTCGGGTCGGGGTGCCGTCTCGGGGTCGGGGTGTCGGGTCGGGGTGCCGGGTCGGGGTCGGGGTGCCGTGTCGGTGTCGGGGTAAGGGTGGGTGTGGTGTCAGGGTGTCGGTGTCGGGGTGTCGTGTCGGTGTCGGGGTCGGGGTCTCGGGGTCGGGGTGTCGGGTCGGGGTGCCGGGTCGGGTCGGGGTGCCGTCTCGGTGTCAGGGTCGGGGTGTCGGGTCAGGCTCGGGGTCGGGGTGTCGGGGTCGGGGTCGGGGTGTCGGGGTTGGGGTCGGGGTCGGGGTGCCGTGTCGGTGTCGGGGTCGGGCCGTCGGGTCAGGCTCGGGGTCGGGGTGTCGGGGTCGGGGTCTAGGGGTCGGGGTGTCGTGTCGGGGTGCCGGGTCGGGGTCGGGGTGCCGTGTCGGGTCGGGGTTTTTTCCTCTTTTTTCCTTTTCTTCTTCTTCCTATTCTTCCTTTTCTTCCTCTTCTTCTTTTTTCTTCTCCTCCTCTTCTTCTTCTTCCTTTCCTTTTTCCTCTTCTTCTTCTCCTCCTCTCCTCTTTTTTCTTCTTCTTCTTCCTCTTCTTCTTTTTTCTTCTCCTCCTCCTCTTCTTCTTCTTCCTTTCCTTTTTCCTCTTCTTCTTCTCCTCCTCTCCTCTTTTTTCTTCTTCTTCTTCCTCTTCTTCTTTTTTCTTCTCCTCCTCCTCTTCTTCTTCTTCCTTTCCTTTTCCTCTTCTTCTTCTCCTCCTCTCCTCTTTTTCTCTTCTTCTTCTTCCTCTTCTTCTTTTTTCTTCTCCTCCTCCTCTTCTTCTTCTTCCTTTCCTTTTTCCTCTTCTTCTTCTCCTCCTCTCCTCTTTTTCTCTTCTTCTTATTTCCTCAAACTAAACTAAGCCTACAACTAAACCTAAACCTAAAACTAAACCTAAAACTACAACTAAAACTAAATCTAAACTAAAACTAAAACTAAAAAGGAAAAAAAGAAAAAAACTGAAAAAAAAACTGAAAAATGGGGGGCTCACCTGGGGGGTGGAGGAGGCCGGTGGAGGAGGGGGTGGGGCGGTGGAGGAGGCGGCCTAGGGCGGCGGGGGGCCGGGCCTGGGGCGGCGGGGGCCGGGCCCGGGCGGTGGGGCGCGGGGCGGCGGGGGGCCGGGGCGGCGGGGGGCCGGGGCGGTGAGGGCGACGGGGCCCCGGGGCGGCGGCGAGCTGGGGCGGCGGGGGCGACGAGGCGGCGGCGGCGCGCGGCGGGCGGCGGCGTGGGAGGAGAGAAACGGCGAGGGAGAGGGAAGAAGTGAGTAACGGGCGGGGGGTACGGGCCGTTAGGTAGTAGGCTCTTTGCCGTCCGCCCCCCTTTGCCGTCCGCTTTTTTGCCTCTTTGCCCTCTGCTAGCGGACGGCAAAGAGGTGGCCCGTTATGTTTTTCAAAAACGGGCGGGGGGTGGGGGCCACCTCACTCTTTGCCGTCCGCCAGCGGACGGCAAAGATTCTTTGCCGTCCGCTGGCCGACGGCAAAGAGCTGGCAGACGGCAAAGAGCTTCTTTGCCGTCTGCCCTTTCTTTGCCGTCTGCTTTTGGGTAGCTGATGGCAAAGAGCTTCTTTGCCGTCAGCTAGCAGACGGCAAAGAGCTGGCAGATGGCAAATTAGCTGATTCCAGTAGTGTAATAGTCCACTTCTTGGCGTAAATTTATAGCAGTACACATAGATATGCAATGAAATGCTTCTAGTATCTTACACATGTATATTTGACATGAATGTGTACTGGCTTGGCTTAAAGTTGCAGCAACCATGTTTTCTGAATAACTATAGTTGCTTTCAAAAGATGCAATTTATTGGCGATGTTACCTTATTATTTTCTCTCTTTAATTGTTTTTGCAGGTCCATGACATCTCAATGAACCACTACTGGATGTGGCGTCGACGAAGCACTACACCTAGCTTGCTCGCTAGCGCGCGCGTGTGTGCTTTGATGCGCGGCGCTTCGTCGAGCTGGCCGGACCGCGGCAATCACCGGAGCCGGAGCCGTAGGAGGCGACGAGATGCTGCTGCTGCAGCTGCGTCCGCGGAAGCAGCTGCTGCCCCTCGCCGACCTCACCAACCTCCGGCGTCCGCCATGAGCTCCGCGCATGACCCCTTCTACATCGTCCAGGACGAGATCCATGGCTGGGTAATGCCCCCATCCCCGTCTGCCCTCCCCCCTCCCCTATGCCCCTTTCTCTTCCTCTAGTTGTGAATTTTGGTATGCTGCTGCTATTTATTTGGCTGCACCGTGGTGTACTGGCAGCTGAAAACTGCTTCTTTATTTTCTACTCCAGTACTGTATGGAGTAGTATATAAGGACGTCTTACTGTAGTATGGCTAAGGAAGTGACCAGCTTGGTAGTTAGTACTAGCTGAGAAAATTCATGATGCTGGCTGGGAGCAAAAAAATTATAGGCTTAGTTGCTGTATTCGTTCTGTAGTTGTATGGGGATATATGCATAGATATGTAACGTGTGGGTTCCAAGCATGCTTCCGAGATACATAGATTCTGTTTAACAACTTAAGTATATGTATGAATGTGCTCGAGTCCATGATTTATTGTTCTGTTTAACAACTTAAATATATGTATGAACGTGCTACATTTAGATCGACCTATCACAGAAATCTGCTTAATTTGAACTGGAAGTAGATAGTACTAACAGTCAGATTGTCTTCTAGTCCATGTCTTTGATGTACACCTGCTCTGCTGTTGCTATTTGTTAATATACAGATACAACCGTATGTATAGTCACTAACACTTGGACTTGCCAAAACATTCATGCAGGCTGGTGGTGGACGTGGTGGTGATCCTCCTGTTAGGAGGTAGAGGATGTGAGCTGAGCTGTTGTCTGGTCGAGGAAGAAAGTCGTTGTCTTGACTGGCAAAACAAATTGCTACGGCAGCAATGCTTGTGAGCTTATGATGTGCCTCTAGTTTAGTTTGTCGGTTTCTGTGAATTGTTCTCTGTGATATATGATGTATTGCTGCTGTTAGCTGTAAATGTGATGTATTGCTGTTGTTAGCTGTAAATGTGATGTATGATGAGTTGACTTCATGGTTCGTTTGAGGTTGTCATTGGAATGGATTATCTCTTGTGAAGCTTACTGCTAGTTAACATGAGTTAAACTAATACATACACTTGCTGCAGTTCGTTTGAGGGTGTCTTGTGAAGGTTACTGCTAGTTAACATGAGTTAAACTATTACATGCACTGGGACCCATCTGACTAGTGGACCCCTTTAAAAAAAAGGAAAATTGAGTATTAAGAAATAAGGCCACGACCCAAAAATAAAAAGGCTGCAATGTTGGGCTTGGCTAATGAAGCTGACCAAAAATTCATAAAAAAACAATAAATGGGCTGAATTGTTGGGCTCAGCCCATATAGACACCGAATTGGACCAGGCTGAATCTTATCAATGACCTTTTCAATTGGTCGTAATTTTGCCACGTCAGATTGCCACGTCTGATCCGACGTGGCCTGGCCAGACAGCCAGTGACCAAAACAAAAGGTCATGGGTTCAACGACCTTCTGTTTTGGTCGTAAACGTCTACGACCTTCTCACAGAGAAGGTCGTTAATTTCAGTTTACGACTGCCAGCTTTTGACCTTCTGTTTTTGGTCACAAAAAGGTCACAAATGAAAAACAATGACCTCTCAGTGACCAATAGTCAAGGTCACAAGTTGACATATTTCTTGTAGTGATTCCCCCTCCACCCATTTGTCCGCGGGCTCATGTTTTACTATGGGTTGGACTTCCATGACTTGTCCCCCAATTTCATCCTCAACATCTCGGCGTTTATCGTCGTGTGCGAGGCCTTCCTCCGCATTTCGCCCCACTTCGGCCTATGGCTGAAGACCTTCAACGTGAAGCCGAAGGTGGTGGTCAGCCAGCAAGCAGAGTGCGGAGGCGCCATGGTGGGCAAGATGCCCAATGTCACTTGGCCCGAAGGCTCCTTTGTGGAGACCGTGAAGGGTGGCAATCGGGGTGGTTCTACATCACCGAGCCGCGCGACACCAACTGGGTGGCGGCCCCCGAATTTCGATCCGGCGTCCCCATGCGGCTCACCTCTTGGAAAGAGAAGGGCCTAGCCTGGGGCTCATCTGTGGAGCTGACCGGACTCCAGACATGTATCAAGAATATGATAAGCAAGAAAATCAAGCTTGTCAACGTGTCCAGGTCATGCTCTCCCGCTGGATCCTTCCGTGTCAAAGACGGCTTTCAATATGTAGGAGTTCAACCCAGCTGAACACCAGACGCTGCGAGAGCTCTTCGACACAACGCACGAAGATGTCTGGAAAGTGCTGTTCAAGGCTAACGAGGTACCACCACCCACAACCGAAGATCGCGGACTCAGCACAAGGCGCCCCGCCAATCTGGTAAGTTTTTATATTCTGCAAGATGTGCCTTTTACCAGCACATCAGTAGTAGGAATCTAAACTTCCATGTCAATTTATCAGGACTGGGTAGCGTTAGCGGAGCGGATTGATTGTCCAGCTCCATTAGCCGAAGATACATCATCGGCTCTTTCGCTAGAGATGCTGTCTCCAGCGCCTTACGAGGTGCCGGAGAAGAAGGCCAATAAGAAGGCCGTGGGGACCTGGAAAGGTCTCCAGCGCAAGGATGTATCGGACTCATCGTCCGAGGACACCGAGGCGCACTCCTCCAACAAAGAGGAGGAAGAAGTAGCAGAAATGCCTCCCCCGGCGACCGGGGGTGAGAAGAAAAGGAAGGCCGCCCCGTCTGGGGAGGCCGAAGGGTCCAAGAGGGGATAGACCCTCCCTCCGGATCACTCCACCACAGCCGCCTACAGCGACGAGGAGTGGTTGCCCAAGGACAAGCCCCTGGCGAAGTCGTAAGTATCCGGATACTATAATACTTCCGGTACGTATTGCTTTGTTGATTCTTATCATGTCAAATATGATCGTGCAGTCTGGCCAAATCCCACATCAACGTATCCTCCTCGGATGGGTCTTTGACTCAGTCGGTGATGAACAGTGATTCACTCCCGATGGCCACCTCCCCCCGGCCCGCGGCCGACACCGAGGTGCTGTCCCAGAGGATACCGGACCAGGGGGAGACTGTTCTGGAGACGCCCCAAGGCGAAATCACAAATGTCGGGCACATAGGGGGAAGACCCCCATGGATTCTGATGACGGGGGCCATAGTAAGTTTGGCCCCAGCCGGATACTGCGCCCGAACCTCCAAAGGTTCCGGATTCAGGCAGGCAGCCCCTCGCTAAGGAGGGCGAGCCGACTGTGCCGATGACCTCTGTCCATCAAGAGGCATCGGACAACTTGCTGGAAGAGCTTCGCGGCACTTCGATTGACGAAGAGCACCGCACCATCATGAGTGCGGTGATTCAGAATGTCCGGTCCGCCAAGAGCGGATTAACCGGAGCCTTATAACAAATATCACGGTATAGACAGTAGCCCCTGATGGTCTGTTTGGTGTTCGGAAAAGCCGAACAGAGGATCAACTAACATCCGCAGGATATAACAGAATATGTCTATGTGAATAAGCAGGCGTCGCTGCTGGCCGCTGCCGCACGTACTGCGGAGGTCTCCGGACTGAAGCGGGACCTGGAGCGGACAGAGGGAGAGCTCGGCCTCGTGAAGAGGCAACTCGAGGAGAACAAAGGTACATAATACCCCGTCTGTATATTGATAAGGAAGAAATGGTTTCAGCTCATAGAAGCGTTATGAATTTTAATAGGGCCGCGACCTAAGTGGCGGCCCTGAAAAAGGCGTTGACCGAGGCCGAAAACAAAGCGGCCAAGGAGCGCGCCGAGCGCGAGAAGCAAGAGGCCCGCTTCGGCGAGGTCCAGCAAGAGCTTGAGGATTTTGTCAAAAAATATGACTCCTTGGAGCGTGACTCTAAGACGCAAGAGTCCGAGCTTGCGAAAGCCCTCCAAAGTGCACGAGACGCCAAGGCCGAAGCCCAAAAGGCCCTCCAGGAGATTGAGGCGGCCAAGAAGATTGCGGCGGGTAAGGCATTCAATATGCAAAGCAAGCATGTGAAGGAAACTTTCTATTTACTTACCCGAATTTGGAGCTCTCCAGGAGCATTTGCAGATCTGCCGCGCAGCATATCTGATGCCGCAGAGTTCTACCAAGCTGAAGAAGGGAGCTCGACGGAGAAGTTGTTCTGGTTCCAGTATATTGGGGCCGAACATCCGATTACCTTGAGCGACCAGCTGAAGCAATTGGTCAAACTTCAAAAGGCGGCTGAACTGGCCATGAAGGACCTCATAGTCCGGATGTGGCAAGCCGAGCCCCTACCCGGCAGCTACTTCGGCCTGGTGAAGCGGCTTGTATCAGCCTGCCCGTGGCTCGAAGCCATAAAGCGGTCAGTCTGCGTTGAAGGTGCGCGCAGGGCCTTCGCCCACGCAAAAGGGCACTGGGCGAAGATGGATGCCGAGAAGCTGGTGACGGAGGGGCCACCGAAGGGCAAGGAGCACCGCCACCCCGAAAAATATTATGGCAGTGTCCTGAAGGGCGCCCGCCTTGTGGCAGAGGAATGTGCTAAGGATGTAATATTTGAATAAATGTATTCGGAATGGATGGAGTCTCCAATGAGCAAGACTTCGACAAGTACGGCGACCCGAAGATGGAAGATGACGATGATGATGAAGTACCATACACCACAAGAAGAAGCAGGACCACCCTACCTAAAGGACGTCCGTTCAAGAGAAGAACTCCATTTGTGAAAAAGAAGGGCAAGAAGATTGTGAAAAGATAGCTAAGATCTAATCAAGACGTGTCGGCCGCGTGTATGTGTGTCAGTGGCAAGCTGAATTATTACATGCAACTAAATTATTACATGTATCAATTAATTTCAACCATGTCATCTAATTCTAAATCTTTGCACAATGGTTTTATCACTCCATTTGCATTTTCCTTTTCTTTTATCTCAAATCTTAAATTATTACATGCAACTAAAAATCCAAAAAGATAAAAAAGTTAGTAATGGCGCGCTTGGAGAAGGTACGCCATTGCTATCACGGTGTTTACGGCGCACCCCTAAAAGGTGCGCCATTGATATACCAATTTTTATGGTACACCCCTAATAGGTGCGCCATTGCTAACCCTCCCCCACTAAAATATCGAAGACCCCGCCGTCCAACCACGAGAAGCAAAGCGGCCCCGTTCCTCGCGTGCGTGCAAGACCAGCGAGAGAGAGAGAGAGAGAGGAAGCCGCCGCGCCGCCGCCTCCACTCTCCCCTCCCCCTTCCTCCCGTCGCCGCCCGCCGGTCCGCCGCCGCCGCCTCCTCCTCCAGAAGCAAGGCCAGGGCTCCCGGTGCTCGACGAGCGAGCGAGTGAGGGGCTCCCCTCCCAACCCCTCCCCTAGGGTTTTGCCCTCCGCCGTCCCCCATCACACGGCGGCGCACGCTCGTCAGCGACAACTTCCCTCTCCCTGTAATCCTTAGCCCCCTGCCATCTGGGTGCGCCGTCCCCTTCAAGGCACAGCTGCCGGTGACCTCTCCTTCACCATCACCGTGTCCCCACCCTGAGCTCCAACCTACCCACCATCTCAAGCGGGTCCAGATCCGCCACGGCTCCCGCAGCCATGCGCCAGCAGACCAAGCAGGTGCACGACGTGGTCTCTTCCCCCTCTACGCATCTATTCGTTCGGTTTGATTTGATTTGTAAGGCTGATGTTGTTCGTTCTTTTTTATTTGATTTGGCAGGCGCGCAAGGGCACGACGTGTGGTTACTCTTCCAGCTCGTGGCCACCATTCTGCTTCCTCCCCTCCCATGGTTCAGCAGCAGCAGCAGGTAGCACCTCATCCCCATCTCACTTCTTCTAACCTACAGACCGTGTCTTGTTCTTGTTCACTGTCTTGTTTCTCATAAATGCATTTTTCTCTCAAAAACTTTACATTGTCTTGTTCTTGTACTGATTAAGGAGGGAGTAATTTTGCCCTAGCGTTTACACTCACTGGATTTGAGTAGAGTATATAGATCGTTTCTCACTCAAGTAGAGCCGTGTGGGGATAAACAATGATCTAAAACGTGTATGTGTATCCTTCCTGTCTAGCAGTGACAAGCGATTTGGAGGGAACAAGCTAAGCAATTGCAGCCATCGTCCTCGCCTAGGAGGAGGAGCAGGAGCTTCATCACATTAGCAGCAGCTTAGGTCCATCCTCTCCCTCTGCTCATCTTGTATTGTATTTTATATATATGGATACGGAGGGCCAGAGAAATCGTGGTGCTTAGTTATGCCATCCTGCATTCTGGTTCCATGTTTGTAGAAATTGAGTTGAGTGCTGCTTCAGAATTTACCACAAGAATAGTGCAGCTTATGCTGTGGATATGTATACGTGATCCAGCCCCACAGAGCTTGATTTGTGCGTGTTGCTCATGACTGGCTAGCGGATTGCGTGTTGATCCATGATGTGATGTTACAAATAGTTACCCCTTTCTCCTGAAATGTTGATTAATTTCCGTTTCGGTTGAGAATGGGGCACTCCTACGTCAAGAAAATTAGCAAAGGTCATGCCCAATTTTCTTCACCTAGAAGGTGCCCGATTCTCAACCAAAACAAAATTTAATCAACATTTATAGACAAGTTAAGCATAATTCTCTGCATGGAGGAGGTTCAGATCAACAAATCAGCACGTTAAGCATAAAATGGCAATAAAGAATACAGGGTCTTGAAAACAGTTACGAAAATATATAGGATAGAAGAATAGATACTACCCTGATCTCATCCAATAACTCTAGTAGCCTTTTTTCCTATTTAGAGCGAACATGGCCGACAACGATGAGGCCGGCGGTTCGGGCAAGTCATTCTGGGAGCTGTCCCAGGAGATGGAGAAAGAACCTCACCGCTATGAGGACGCCGTGGAAGACACCGATCCCGACTACACAACCCCTAGTGGCGTCGGGGATGACACCACTGATGGTGCCGCCGGGGATGCCACCACTGATGATGGCAGCGAACGCACAGATGGCAGCCAACCGAAAAGGCAATGGAAGGACCGGCGCCCGAACGTGCTCGGCACTGCTACGTCTTGAGCTTGCATTGGTTTTCCTTGAAGAGGAAAGGGTGATGCAGCACAGTAGCGTAAGTATTTCCCTCAGTTTTTGAGAACCAAGGTATCAATCCAGTAGGAGGCTCCTCAAAAGTCCCACGCACCTACACAAACAAACAAAGAACTCGCAACCAACGCAATAAAGGGGTTGTCAATCCCTTCACGGCCACTTGCGAAAGTGAGATCTGATAGAGATAATATGATAAGATAAATATATTTTGGATATTTTATAATATAGATTGGAAAAGTAAAGATGCGAATAAAAGTAAATAGCAAACTTATATGATAAAAGATAGACCCGGGGGCCATAGGTTTCACTAGTGGCTTCCCTGAAGATAGCATAAGTATTACGGTGGGTGAACAAATTACTGTCGAGCAATTGATAGAAAAGCGAATAATTATGAGATTATCTAGGCATGATCATGTATATAGGCATCATGTCCGTGACAAGTAGACCGACTCCTGCCTGCATCTACTACTATTACTCCACACATCGACCGATATCCAGCATGCATCTAGAGTATTAAGTTCATAAAGAACAGAGTAACGCATTAAGAAAGATGACATGATGTAGAGGGATAAACTCATGCAATATGATATAAACCCCATCTTTTTTATCCTCGATGGCAACAATACAATACGTGCCTTGCTGCCCCTGCTGTCACTGGGAAAGGACACCGCAAGATTGAACCCAAAGCTAAGCACTTCTCCCATTGCAAGAAAGATCAATCTAGTAGGCCAAACCAAACTGATAATTCGAAGAGACTTGCAAAGATAACTTCATCACACATAAAAGAATTCAGAGGAGATTCAAATATTTCTCATAGATAAACTTGATCATAAACCCACAATTCATCGGATCTCGACAAACACACCGCAAAAAGAGTTACATCGAATAGATCTCCAAGAAGACCGAGGAGAACTTTGTATTGAGAATCAAAGAGAGAGAAGAAGCCATCTAGCTAATAACTATGGACCCGAAGGTCTGTGTTAAACTACTCACAACTCATCGGAGGGGCTATGGTGTTGATGTAGAAGCCCTCCGTGGTCGATTCCCCCTCCGGCGGAGCGCCGGCGAAGGCTCCAAGATGAGATCTCGCGGATACAGAAGGTTACGGTGGCGGAAATAGTTTTTTGTGGTTGCCTCTGATGTTTTCGGGGTACGTGGGTATATATAGGAGGAAGAAGTAGGGCGGTGGACGCCCGAGGGGCTCACGAGACAGGGGGGCGCCCACCAGGGAAGGGCGCGCCCTCCACCCTCGTGGCTTCCTCGATTGCTTCTTGACGTGCACTCCAAGTCCTCTGGATTACGTTCGTTCCAAAAATCACTCTCCCGAAGGTTTCATTCCGGTTGGACTCCTTTTGATATTCCTTTTCTTCAAAATACTGAAATAGGCAAAAAAACAGCAATACGGGCTGGGCCTCCGGTTAGTAGGTTAGTCCAAAAAATGATATAAATGTGTAAAGTAAAGCCCATAAACATCCAAAACAAGTAATATAATAGCATGGAACAATCAAAAATTATAGATACGTTGGAGATGTATCAAGCATCCCCAAGCTTAATTCCTGCTCGTCCTCGAGTAGGTAAATGATAAAAACAGAATTTTTGATGTGGAATGCTACCTAGCATAATTCTCAATGTAATTTTCTTTATTGTGGCATGAATGTTCAGATCCAAATGATTCAAGATAAAAGCCTATAAAACATAAAAATAATAATACTTCGAAGCATACTAGCAAATAATCATGTCTTATCAAAATAGCATAGCCAAAGAAAGCTTATCCCTACAAAATCATATAGTTATGCCATGCTTCATTTTCATTACACAAAATACTCCCATCATGCACAACCCCGATGACGAGCCGAGCAATTGGTTCATACTTTTTAACGCGCTTAAGCTTTTCTCAACTCTTACGCAATACATGAGCGCAAGCCATGGACATAGCACTATGGTGGTATATGGTGGTGGTTGTGAAGACAAAAAAAGGAGAAGATAGTCTCACATCAACTAGGCGTATCAACGGGCTATGGAGATGCCCATCAATAGATATCAATGTGAGTGAGTAGGGATTGCCATGCAACGGATGCACTAGAGCTATAAATGTATGAAAGCTCAACAGGAGAAACTAAGTGGGTGTACATCCAACTCGCTTGCTCACGAAGACCTAGGGCATTTTGAGGAAGCCCGTCATTGGAATATACAAGCCAAGTTCTATAATGAAAATTCCCACTATTATATGAAAGTGATAACAGGGGAGACTCTCTATCATGATGATCATGGTGCTATTACGAAGCACAAGTGTGGAAAATAGATAGTAGCATTGTCCCTTCTCTCTTTTTCTCTCATTTTTTTGGTGGGCTTCTTTGGCCTCCTTTTTTTATTTGGGCTTCTTTGGCCTCTTTTATATATTTTTAAAGTCCGGAGTCTCATCCCGACTCGTGGGGGAATCATAGTCTCCATCATCCTTTCCTCACTTGGGACAATGCTCTAAAAATGGAGATCATCACATTTTTATTGATTTACAACTCAAGAATTACAACTCAACACTTAGAACAAAATATGACTCTATATGAATGCCTCCGGCGGTGTAACGGGATATGCAATGAATCAAGAGTGATATGTATGAAAAATTATGAGAGTGGCCTTGCCACAAATACGATGTCAACTACATGATCTTGCAAAGAGCAATATGACAATGATGGAGCGTGTCATAATAAATGGAACGGTGGAAAGTTGCATGGCAATATATCTCGGAATGGCTATGGAAATGCCATAATAGGTAGGTATGGTGGCTGTTTTGAGGAAGGTAAATAATGGGTGGAAGATACCGGCGAAAGTTGCGCGGCATAATAGAGGCTAGCAAAGTGGAAGGGTAAGTGTGCGTATATCCATGGACTCACATTAGTCATAAAGAACTCATATACTTATTGCAAAAGTTTACTTAGCCCTCGAAGCAAAGTACCACTAAGCATACCCCTAGAGGGATAAATTGGTAGGAAAAGACCATCGCTCATCCCCGACTGCCACTCATAAGGAAGACAATCAAAAGAGCACCTCATGCAATAAATTTGTCACACAACTTTTACCATATGTGCATGCTACGGGACTTGCCAACTTCAACACAAGTATTTCTCAATTTCATAATTACCCAACTAGCATGACTCTAGCATTACTACCTTTATATCTCAAAACAATTATCAAGCATCAAATTGATCCTAGTGTTAAATGCACTTTCTATGATAGTTTTTATTATACTCAACTTGGATGCTCATCATTCTAGGACCAAATTTATAACCATAGCAAATACCATGCTGTTCTAAAAGACTCTCAAAATAATGTAAGTGAAGCATGAGAGATCAAAAATTTCTTCAAAATTAAGCCACCGCCGTGCTCTAAAAAATATAAGTGAAGCACTAGAGCAAAAACTATCTAGCTCAAAATATATAAGTGAAGCATATAGAGTGTTCTAATAAATTCTAATCAAGTGGGTTTCTACCAAAAGGTGTGTGCAGCAAGGATGATTGTGGTGATCTAAAAAGCAAAGACTAATATCATACAAGACGCTCCAAGCAAAACACATATCATGTGGTGAATAAAAATATAGCTCCAAGTAAAGTTACCGATAAACGAAGACGAAAGAGGGGATGCCTTCCCGGGGCTTCCCCAAGCTTAGGCTTTTGGCTATTCTTGAATATATTGGGGTGCCATGGGCATCCCCGAGCTTAGGCTCTTGCCACTCCTTATTCCATAGTCCATCAAATCTTTACCCAAAACATGAAAACTTCACAACACAAAACTCAACAGAAACCTCGTAAGCTCCGTTAGCGAAAGAAAACAAAACACCACTTCAAGGTACTGTAATGAACTCATTATTTATTTATATTGGTGTTGAACCTACTGTATTCCAACTTCTCTATGGTTTATAAACTATTTTACTAGCCATAGATGCATCAAAATAAGCAAACAACACACGAAAAACAGAATCTGTCAAAAACAGAACAGTCTGTAGTAATCTGTAACTAGCGCAAACTTATGGAACTCAAAAATTTCTACCAAAATAGGACGACCTACATAAGTTGTTTATTGATCTACTGCAATTGGAATCAGTATTTTATCACGTTCTGGTGATTTTAAACAATTGTTTTTGTGAACAGAAAGTTTCTGGAATTTTCAGCAAGATCAAATATTTGTCATCCAAGAAAATCCTATAGTTCTTACTTGGCACAAACACTAATTAAAACATAAAAACACATCTAAACAGAAGGTAGATGATAAATTTAACAGCAAGGAAAAATATTGGGTTGTCTCCCAACAAGCGCTTTTCTTTAAAGCCTTTTTAGCTAGGCATTGATATTTTAATGATGCTCACATGAAAGACAAGAATTGAAGCGCAAAGACAGCATCATGAAACATGTGACAAACACATCTAAGTCTAACATACTTCCTATGCATTGGCATATTATAAGAAAACAAATTTGCAAGGCAAAAAAAACTAGCATATGCAAGAAATAAGAAAGAGACGATAGCAATCTCAACATGACGAGAGGTAATTTAGTAAGATGAAGATTTCGACGACCATATTTTCCTCTCTCATAATAATTAAATGTGGGATCATAGTAAAATTCAACAAAATAGCTATCATATAACATATTATTAACATGATCCACATGCATGCAAAGTTGACACTCTTCCAAAATAGTGGGATTAACATTAACTAAAGTCCTGACCTCTCCAAACCCACTTTTATCAAAAACACCATAAGATTGAACATTCTCCAAATATGTGGGATCTAAAGTTGACACTCTTCCAAAATCACTTTCAATATTATTGCAAACACTATTATCAATCTCATATTCATCATGGGGCTTAAATAAATTTTCAAGATCATAAGAAGAATCACCCCAATCATGATCATTGCAACAAGTAGTAGACATAGCAAAACTAGCATCCCCAAGCTTAGGGTTTTGCATATTATTAGCACAATTGACATCAAGAGAATTTATAGTAAAATCATTGCAATCATGTTTTTTATTCAAAGATCTATCGTGAATCACTTCATAAAGCACTTCATCACAATTTTCAGATTCACAAATTTCAAGCAAAACTTCATAAAGATAATCTAGTGCACAAAACTCACTAGCAATTGGTTCATCATAATTGCATCTCTTAAAAAGATTAGCAAGCGGATGAGGATCCATAGATCTTAGCTTCTCTGTTTGGCAACAAATACTCAACTATTCCAACCAAACGAGCAAACGAGCCAAGTAAGACATTAAGGCAAACGAAAAGATGAACAGAAGAAGGGCGAATAAAACGGCAAGGGTGAAGTGGGGGAGAGGAAAACAAGAGGAAAATGGCAAATAATGTAAATGTGAGGGAGATGAGTTTGTGATGGGTACTTGGTATGTCTTGACTTGAGCGAAGACCTCCCCGGCAATGGCGCCAGAAATCCTTCTTGCTACGTCTTGAGCTTGCGTTGGTTTTCCTTGAAGAGGAAAGGGTGATGCAGCATAGTAGCGTAAGTATTTCCCTCAGTTTTTGAGAACCAGGGTATCAATCCAGTAGGAGGCTCCTCAAAAGTCCCACGCACCTACACAAACAAACAAAGAATTTGCAACCAACGCAATAAAGGGGTTGTCAATCCCTTCACGGCCACCTGCGAAAGTGAGATCTGATAGAGATAATATGATAAGATAAATATATTTTGTGTATTTTATAATATAGATTGGAAAAGTAAAGATGCAAATAAAATTAAATAGCAAACTTATATGATAAAAGATAGACCCGGGGGCCATAGGTTTCACTAGTGGCTTCTCTCAAGATAGCATAAGTATTACGGTGGGTGAACAAATTACTGTCGAGCAATTGATAGAAAAGCGAATAATTATGAGATTATCTAGGCATGATCATGTATATAGGCATCATGTCCGTGACAAGTAGACCGACTCCTGCCCGCATCTACTACTATTACTCCACACATCGACCGCTATCCAGCATGCATCTAGAGTATTAAGTTCATAAAGAACAGAGTAACGCATTAAGAAAGATGACATGATGTAGAGGGATAAACTCATGCAATATGATATAAACCCCATCTTTTTATCCTCGATGACAACAATACAATAGATGCCTTGCTGCCCCTGCTGTCACTGGGAAAGGACAACGCAAGATTGAACCCAAAGCTAAGCACTTCTCCCATTGCAAGAAAGATCAATCTAGTAGGCCAAACCAAACTGATAATTCGAAGAGACTTGCAAAGATAACTTAATCACACATAAAATAATTCAGAGGAGATTCAAATATTTCTCACAGATAAACTTGATCATCAACCCACAATTCATCGGATCTCGACAAACACACCGCAAAAAGAGTTACATCGAATAGATCTCCAAGAAGATCGAGGAGAACTTTGTATTGAGATTCAAAGAGAGAGAAGAAGCCATCTAGCTAATAACTATCGACCCGAAGGTCTGTGGTAAACTACTCACAACTCATCGGAGGGGCTATGGTGTTGATGTAGAAGCCCTCTGTGGTCGATTCCCCCTCCGGCGGAGCGCCAGCGAAGGCTCCAAAATGGGATCTCGCGGATACAGAAGGTTACGGTGGTGGAAATAGTTTTTCGTGGTCGCCTCTGATGTTTTCGGGGTACGTGGGTATATATAGGAGCAAGAAGTAGGTCGGTGGACACCCGAGGGGCCCACGAGACAGGGGGGCGCGCCCACCAGGAAAGGGCGCGCCCTCCACCCTCGTGGCTTCCTCGATTGCTTCTTGACATGCACTCCAAGTCCTCTGGATTACGTTCGTTCCAAAAATCACGCTCCCGAAAGTTTCATTCCGTTTGGACTCCCTTTGATATGCCTTTTCTTCGAAATACTGAAATAGGCAAAAAAACAGCAATACGGGCTGGGCCTCCAGTTAGTAGGTTAGTCCCAAAAATGATATAAATGTGTAAAGTAAAACCCATAAACATCCAAAACAAGTAATATAATATCATGGAACAATCAAAAATTATAGATACGTTGGAGACGTATCAGGCACCGTCAAGGAGGAATTTACTGAAGTGTCCTCCAGTGGGCATCCAACGACGCCCAAAGAATTAGTCAGTGGGTACGCGGGATAACTCGGGTGCATTCTCCGGAGCACCGTTTCGATCAACACCGAGAAGCTAAGGCATCGTGACCGAGGGAATTTGGGCAACCTCCTCTTCACGAAGCTGCACGGACGATACAAGTTCCCCGGTGACTTCGCAAACACACGCCTCTCAGGGAATAAAGTGAATAGTGCCGCCCTCACGAAGATGAGCACGGCCCTGGCTACTTGGAGAGCCGCGGTGAAGAGAAGGATTCTCCATGGTGATAGTTATGAGAAGATCAAGGAGACAAATCCTTCGATCAGCGAAGCTGACTACCTTGAGTTCAAGATCAAGTGCGAGAGCAACACAACCGCGGAATCAAGTCAGTGGGGGAAAGATATGCGGGACTTGAACTTAGGGGTCCACAAACTCGGTCCCGGCGGTTATAGAGTGGCGGGGCCTATATGGGACAAGGAGGACGTGGACCGTGCCGAGCAAGGCCTACTGCCCCTCTTCGATAAATACCTTGAAAAGCAGACCAGGAACTATGTTAGGGCCCGGTACAAGGTGGACCCGGTAACAAAGGAGCTTACCACGAATCCGAAGGTGAAGGCGCTTGAGCTTGTTCTGGTAAGGAATACACCCCCGCGTAATTAGCTCCATATGGTTGCATTCTAATTAATGAAGCCAAATTTCTAAATGGTTCATGTTCCTTCCGCAGGAAACTGAAAGCAGTAGCGCAGGGTCTCAGAGCTCCCCGTCTGCCCCTTGGGACACCACATTAAATAGGGCGTTGAACGTAATGAAACACAAGGATAAGTTCAGTAAGCCGTCGTCAGCTGGTCGTGTGGCCGGCAAAGGCTTGGCCACGAAATTGTCGGAATACTATAAGGCTGGGCGAAAGGAGAGAAAGACCAGCTCGGAAAGCCAGGAGTGCATGGTTAAAGAACTCAAGGCACAAGTGGCATGGATTCTGGAGATAGTCCAAGAGCAAGTGCGAGACCAAGTGGGAGCGACGATCACCGGCATTATGCCTACCTTGCTTGAGGAGCTACGGGGGTGGATTGCAGGCGCCAACAGGGGCCGCCTCCGATTCCCAGCTTCACGGGCAGCAACTCGCACAACGTGCCGGCATTGGTTTCTCCAGTGGAGGCGGCATTGGTGTCTCCGGCGTCGGCGCCGGCATTGGAGCTTAATGCACCCGGGTGTGGGAAGAATACGCCGGCCAGCACCTCGGCAGCAAGCGGCCCCTCCGTCACTTGCACGCCCGCCGTTGGCAGTGCCTCGACATTAGCCGAGCTCGATGCCATCACGGTAACTAAGCCTCGGCCGATGACTTCATCTCCTTGCCTTTGACTGGGCATCGCTGACGCCCTACATGTTTTCGCAGGGCGCCGCCAATGTTCCATGCACTCTCCTGCACTTCGTGGACGGCGAGTTGATCGATGTCTTCAAGGCCAAAATCATTGAACCGGGCAACCGCGTGTTCCACGGTAATGCGATGCCACGCACCGTGTATAGGGTTCAACTGGTTCAGGTGCTGCGGGGCTGCGACGACTTGTTACCTCCGTATCGACCCCCTGGGGCCGACGAAGATGATGTGATGACCCTCAGCGCCTGCTTAAACTGGTCCAAGCTTTGGCCGAAGAGCCATATTCGTTTGGGGGCGGGGGACACAACCCCACAGACAACACCGCCAGTCGTGCCGGCGCCAAGCCATGGAAAGACCGCCGCAACGCTACCGTCATCAGCTGATCCGGACATGCATATGGCACAGGATTCGGACGACGATGACGGTACATTTTCCAACGTTGATAAGTACATGACTGAACATGGGTACGGTGAAAAATTCTTGGGGCCTCCTTCTCCAGAACCCAACCCTGCAAAAGACGATCGCGATCTAGCTGGTACCGCGGAGAAACCCAATCGTAACAGGCGTCGTCTGGCGTTCAGTTCTCAGGAGACGCCTCCAGCTGCCGCCTTCACCGAGACTCAAATAGCCGAGGTGCGAAATATTGTCATCCCCAACACACTCAAGAAGGTGGTCTCTGAACAGAACTCAATCCCATTACAGTAGAAGAAGCAGAAGGGACGAAAAACAAAAAATAACAAGGGTGCGATCCAGCCGGCACCGAGTACGATCCGTGCTCAGGACGGGCCACCAATACCTAAGGATATCTCGAGGAGGGTGCATGTGGCGGGTAGGCCGATGCTACCGACTAATCTTCTCAATGCTGCAACCGGTGCTATGCGGAGTCTGCATGACAGTGTTCTTTCTATGGAGAAGCGGCGTCTCTCCGAGAATGCTGTGGCATAACCGGTTATCATGGCCAAGGTTCCAGAGGGCAAGGGCTTTGTCGATAGCACCATCGGGCATATGATCGTCCTGCGGTTTGATGACATCTTCGCTATGTTTAACCTTCATCCGCTGCACTACAACTTCATTCGGCTATTTTCGCTCAATATGGAGATGTGAATCATTAGAGACAAGACCCCGGACATCGTGATAGTCGAACCCTTCTACATGCGTGCCAAGATCTTGGGCAGCGCTGGGGACCAGCAAGTCGCGAGTTCATACCTCGAAGGCGTCATCCTGGCGAACCCAGATAAGGATAAATTCCTCGTGCCTTACTTTACCGAGTAAGTCATCCCCTCACCGCCCCATAACATATGATTCCTTAGATTTCAATCGTTCTTTTTTTTTCTAACATTCCGTATTTTGTTCAGTGACACACATTGCACACTCATCCTCTTAAGCCTGAAATATTCCATGGCCACGTATTTTGACTCGGACCGTCAGTCTAAGAAAGACTACACAAATATCAAGAAAGTTATTGATGATGCTCTCCCCAGCTACGCCAAATCTGGAGGCACCTTCAGGAGGCCAATTTGTAGGTACGGCAAGCACGTGTTCACCCACGTAACGACGTTCCCCTCCATCAAGTAGCCGCCTGGCAGTCAGAAGGATGCCTACTACGCCCTCCGTCAGATGCGGGCGATTGTACGGGACCATAATCACCTTATGCTGCCAAATAATCTCAAAGATTGGGCCGCACGCTTGTCGGCAATCCAGGACGAGGACATCACACAAGAATTCTTTCGCATCCAGTCGAAGTTTGCGGAAATCATCTATCAAGATGTCCGTCGTACCTCGGGACAGTTCTACCTCAAATATCAACCGTCCAACTGTGAAATAGAAACAACGCTACAAATGCAGGCTGACAACGACCGCACATTCATGACCATCACGAAAGACGGCGGCTTCATCCACGCTTCGGTCCCTGAGTCGAGTCGAAAGTTCTGAAATATCGATTAGCTCATGTTGTAATTAAACTTTAATGAACTTGTATGTCTCTTTAGTTTGGACAGTCGTTCAACTTATATGTAATCGATGCTATTTATTAGTAGGACCATGAATCATGCTATTAATGTGTTGTTTTTCTCTTCCGATCCTTTTGTTGCATACTTATGTATTGCTTATATATTATCTGTGAATTGCTACTAACGTTTTGTTTGTCTAGTGCGTAGAGATGTCGTCGTATGTCGTGTACAAAGGTGAGGTTCCCGGAGTCTACGACGACTGGGAGGAGTGTCGGAGACAGGTTCACCGTTTCAGCGGTTACAGTTTATCTAGCGGGAGAGAGGAGGGCGCGGAGGAGGAACCGGATGAAGATCAGTTTCATCGCGATGATGCTCATTGTGACCGCAACCCTCTTCTATGTGATGGTAGTTTAGATATCGACTTGTAATGTGAAGACAAACTCGCTACTCGCGGTCTTGAGACTTGTAATGTTCTAACTTTGTTCGGTATTTTGAATTCGGAGACTAATATGATGAACTGTATTCGGAGACTAATCTTCTATTGTATTCGATAAATCTGCTGTTTATATGTTGTGCTATTTATATTCTGTGTTGTAATGTATTTTGTAACCTGTGCAAATGTCAGAAAAGAAAAAAATTCCTAATATTCATAGTAGTGGCGCACTATATTGCACTTTAGTGGCGCACAGAAATAAACACACCAGTGGCGCATTATCTACAAGTGCGACATTATTAACCCAGAGCACAAGGTACACATGGCCCCTTGGAGTAACATCAGTGGCGCACTTCTGGGCCTAGTAATGGCGCACTTTAGCTGCGCCATTAGTGTCTGGGATGGTAATGGCGCACCAGGTGGTGCGCCACTCTTATGTAGATTAACAGTGGCGCACCAGGCATGCACCATTACTATTTATTTGTAGTGGCGTGATAATAGTGGCGCACCTATAGTGCGTCATTAGTAGCCATAATAGGTGCGCCGCTAACAGCCTTTTTTCTAGTAGTGCAACACGCTCATTCGGCTTATTAATTAAGTGTCCCATCTGCTGCAACATGTATTGTCACTTCACTGCGAAGACTAGTTGAATAGTTCTCTCTGACCGAGATGGGGAATAATGGATCACGAAGACTTCCTTTCTACATTATCCCTATGCCTCTACGCTCACTTCACTCATTTTGCTCCGTACGTAGTCACTTGTTGAAATCTCTAGAAAGAGAAATACTCCGTATTTGGGAACAAAGGGAGGATTTTACTCCGTATTTGGGAATAGAGGGGGATTTTACTCCGTATTTGGGAACAGAGGGAGTATCACCATATGGAGGGAACAGAGGAAGCTTGAAATATGAACATGTCAATGGGAGGGAGTAAGCCCCATGCATGCATGCATGCATGTAACATGCAACACTCACACATACACATGGACGCACGCAACACTCACGCACCCATGCGGCACACAGCACACGACGCAACACACACGCTCACGCTCAAGTGCTCAACCTACTCCCTACGCCCGTGAAAGACTATACATTTAGAGATTTACACATTGACCAGGGCATAATTAACGCCCAAACGTAGCAGACTTATGTGTGCATGTGACCATTGAGAGAAGAAGATTAAATGATGGTCGTTGCATGCTATAATTAAGGATAGACATGTAGCCTATACCTAGAGCACAAGTTGGTGCATTAGTCAATCAATATCGATTTAGATTAAAGGCTAAATGCATTGGAAGTGTAGATGTACTACACTCTTTGTTTTTTAGCTGATTTCTTTGCTCTGCCAACTGACAGGTGGGACCCAGAAACCAGGTGAAAATTTAACCAGTCAACAAAGTGCCACGTCGACTATGTGGCCGGTCAGTAGGGTGCAATACGGTGCTGTACGATGAGCTAGTGATCGTATAAT
Source organism: Triticum aestivum (assembly GCF_018294505.1). NCBI lineage: Eukaryota > Viridiplantae > Streptophyta > Magnoliopsida > Poales > Poaceae > Triticum > Triticum aestivum. The sequence continues at coordinate 12,395,503 of NC_057814.1, forward strand.
CACCGCAAAACTATATATAGTGACCGTAAAGAGCGTACTGTTACATACGGTGACCGCCAGTGTATTTTTCTCGTTTCAAATTAAGCCATATTAACCGGAAGGGACACAATATGTACTAGTACTAGTACTGTTTGGATGTGTCCCGTCAACTCGCCAAACGAGGAGAAGCTTGCTTACTACGCCTCTCCCTCGCCCACGCGCGCAGTGGTTCGCGGGACGAGGAGAGGGTTTTGACTACAGCGCCCTCTCCCTCTCCCTCTCCCTTGCCCTCGCCCTCGCGGTGGACGTGCAGCAGTTCAATCGGTGTCAGATTGCCAGAAGCATAATGTGTACTGTAGTATCATCATTGTTGGACCTTCCGAAGAGGCGAAGAGCCAAGTGCAAGGTTCACACGAGTACGAACTGTTGAACCTCCCGAAGAGGAAAAGAGCCAAGCGCAGGGTATTATAGGAGTTGTCGTCCTAGTAGGAGCGTACTACAACTATAGAGAACGATGCTACTGTATGATGCCGCCACGTCACGTATATCCAAAGCTGTGGCACCTTTTTTTTCTCAAAGAGCGTGTTGGAGCCCGTGCAACAACCACACAAGTTGCACGTACACATAACACATTTACTAGTAACAAATTCTAAAGGACAAATGCCAGTATGCCACACAAGTTCATCTCCAGTTCATGTGATAAATTTGTGCACGACTAGTCTACATATATTCACAGCGCTACCGTTCACAATTTACCATACTCCACTTACTCGTTATAGATGGGCTACATGTCCTCCTCCAGGTTCCAGTCCTAGGTGTTCTTCATGGATGGCACGATCCATAGCGGTGGGCGACGGGAATCATTGTTGCAGCTTTCTAGTCCGGTTCCACACAATGGAGACTCGTCCAAGCTGAAGCGGCATAAATCAGGGATAGCGTGTCCCAGCATGCCGTTCATCCAGCGGTGCGCACTGAAGACACAACCATGCTTCATGAACGGCAGGCCTTCCGTGTCGTGCACGGAAGGTGGCATCCACTTCACAATGGGGTAGCTGTCCCCAATGAAAAGCGAGTACTCTCCAAGAGTGTTCCTCGGCACCCACGTAGCATCACGGGGGTCGAACTCGGCGCCGTTCATCTGGTACACGTGGCATCTCAGATCCGGACACATGGTGACGTACATAGTCAAGGTCGATGCATAATAATGTTGTGCTCAAATATGGTGGTCAGTAATACTGTGCAACAAATAGTACTACTCCGGTATAGAGGAAGTAAAAGAACCGGCTTATTATATATAGCCACTCTTGGCTACATGGATGAGATAGTAAGACATGGAAAAACAAAAATGGTGGCAGCTAGTGGGTTCAAGTCTTCAAGGGCCTAGCTAGCTATACGCATCCTTCAAGGTAAAAAGTACTCCTACTAGTACGTAAGTAGAGTACTAGTACAACAATGAAAGAGAAGGTCAGAGGGTTAAAAAATGGACTACCTGGGTAGATAGTGACGGTCCGATCGTGGTAGATTGTGTGACCATGTTGCACATCGGTGGTACCATGGGTAACGACTGCTAAGATAGTTGATCCCAATATGCCAAAGTCAGCTACAAGGTTCCAGGTTAGACTGAATCGCGGATGCAAATGCAAATCCAGGATCAGCGATCTTATTTTGATCGCGGGATGACTGGTCCCTGTCAAATAATGGAGTACCGTTCGGGATGCAAATGATGGTTTGTGCATTCCGTTTGTAATCTCCCGTATCGTAGGATGGCAACCAGATGAAACAAGTCCCCTGGCTTGTCACCTCGAAGATGCGGCCTAGATGGCGCACGGCGTCTTCGAACGTGTAGGGGTACAAATCTGCCACCGCCAACATGCGCCAGCCTGTGCCGTTACTGCCTCTTGCATTGATGGCAATCCTTATGTCGAACACTGTGATGAGATAGTAATCGTCGTAGCCACGTCGCTTTGTCGGCGGGTCCGCAATTGCTATCTTCTTCAATCTCATGTAGGCATCATCATACGTATTCAAGCCCAGCCAGTCCGGAAGGCCAATCCGAATGGTGGAGAAGGGGTCTACCGGAACAGCCGCACTGTTGTGGATGTTGTGCAAAATGATGGTGGTATCCGGCCGGAGGTATGCAAGCCAATCTTCGTTAGCACCGACCCAGACCTATATATAAGACGGTGGGCAGCAGAGAAATTACGGGATGGAAATGGAATAACTAAGTACTACATGATCAAACTCCATTACTGGCCTGCTCATCGGACAAAATCCGACTATCTCTCAACGTCGGCAACTCTAGGGGAGTCAATGTGCAACCATGTCCAGGGAGCAGTGGACTGTTCGAAGGATTTTCTCATAGAAGAACCTTGTCCTCGAGGACGCATGGAAGACCAACAAGCATGGCCTTTTCCCAAGCCATTTTAAGCACCATCTTGAAAAAGTTGGTGCAGGAAGCACCGAGTCTTGCGGCGGTGAGGACGTCGGAGCGGCGTGCGATTTCTCCCAGAGGATCGTCGTCCATGGTCTCCTAGCCCCGACGAGGAGGAGAACTGCCTGGCGAATCCATGGGAGCAACGATGAACTGCCTTCTCTTCGGGGGGAGGGGAACTGGCGAGGAGGAGATAAGAGCATAGTAACCGCAGGGCCTCGTCCCTTCCAACTGTAGATCGTTCCTTAGCGAAGGGGTGAGGCTATTATTTACTACTAGTACTAGCATTATGGGACGTTATGGGATTGCATTATACTGTAAATAATAGCACTAGTAAGAAAGTTTTGGCACTAGCTAGTAGTTTTTGGCGTGGATTAAGAAATTTTGGGTATGTTTTTGCTATTTTTTGTACATGCCAACTAGTGTCAAAAAACGTCTTACATTATGTGACGGAGGAGTATGTACTCATACGTTAGCAGTACTAGTACTACTTTCTGAACTAGTAGTGCGATGTACTGTACTTCTAGTATAGTGCACCAGTTTTGAACTCTTGAATCTCAGGGCCAAGGAGCTGCAGTTGGAAGTGGAGGGTTCTACTGTTCTCTAGAACCATCGTTGTACTATCAATGCAGGGAAAGTACACCTGCGTAGTGGCCTAGTGGGTACTCTCGGTGCTCTATTCAGCCTCTCCTCTCACGTAGCTGGCCTACTCAGCCGCTCCTCTCACGCACACACTAGCAGCCTGTTTATCAGCGACGGTTACTGCGGGGGCAGAACAAGTGAGTTCCTTCTTAATGAATGAGATGAAGCAAAGCTTCTGCCTCCGTTTCAAAAAAACACGTCAAGAGGAATTTCTTTTATAGTAGAGCCGATAATGGAGTGAAGTCCATGCGTGCAACGCCACAAGCTACAGAGTAGTAGTAGAGCACTTTACGTGCAGAGCCATATTGCACAGTTCCCAATGCCCCACCAGGCTTTTTCGGCTCCTCGGGCTTAATTGGGAGGCGCTAGTTTAAATATGCTACTAGCTGATGAGGAAGCTGCAAGCGAGGTGCAGCTAGGGCGAGCACACGAGCCACGAGATGCTGGGAAGGAAAACCCGTTCACGTGGCTATGCTATCCAGTGCACCCAGATTGTGGTGCCACACGTCCGTTTGACTTCAAAACTCAAACTACCCGTGTAAAATATTGGCTCGCAGCGAAGTTACTATTTAAAAAAAGGCCGCCGTGTGTTCGGCCGGGATCGAACCCACAAAACGAGGTATACACTCCCGCGACCACTAGTAGTACTCGTTGGAGTACAACGCAACCTAGAATCGCATTTTGTCGCTAGTAGTACATTGTTCCTTACAAGAAACCCCTAATAATGCAAGAAACCACTAATAATGCCAAGAAACTACTACCACTTGCATACGTGGCAGACTTAAGATTAGACTACTGTATCAACCATTGTAGATGCTCTTACCAACCAGCACTACCCACTACTCTACGAAGTGTCGTTATAGGCACGTTTCAACCCATGGCCCTGTTTGGATACATTTGTTGTCAATCTAACCCTGCCATCCAAACACCACTTTGGTTAGAGTTAGTTCAGGGTTAGAATCTAACCTCTGACTTAGAGTATCCAAACAGGGCCCATGTCGCCCATTAAGTCAACGCCTTCTATTCGACCGGGCGTTATGACTTGTGGGACCTACATGTCAGTCTGCACAAAAATCCCCGAGTGACCTCCTACCTCCGGCCCGTCCACCTAGTCATCCTCGGCCATGGGACGCAGCTACCGCCGCCGGCAGAAGGCGAGGTCAAAACCGTCGGCGATGTGGAGCCCATCTTGCGGCAGCCCGGATGCCAACTCCGTCTGGCGCTCGAGGCCGCTAGCTAGACAAGAAAGCTCCGTCCAGCTGCTTGTCTGCAAGGTTTGCTAGCTAGATTGGCACGGCGGCGCGGCGGCTTGCTCGCTCGCGCCGCGCTAAGGCCAGCCATCTAGCTCGAGCGAAGGCCAGCGCGGCGGCTTGCTCACTCGTGAGTCACGCTCGAGCCAGCCTGCCAACCCGTGCGGAGGTCAGCGCGGCGTCCGGCCCGTCCGGCGGAGCGGCGGCCAACTCGCTCATCACCGGCGCCACCGACGAACACGCACCAGTACTGTTTGAAGTAATGTTCAGGAAAAATAATGATTTGAGGGGGAATAAAAGGATAGAAGGTCAGATGTGGGTCCCTCGTGTCAACGGTCAAACAAAATGTGTTGGTTTAAGCTGCCTCGTCAGCACGGACGTGTGGGCCAACCCTGTCATAAATGGGTTTAAACTAACCTAATCGGTAGGTAGTAGTTTTTTGCGTGGATTAAGAAATTTTGGGTATGTTTTTGCTATTTTTTGTACAATAGATTCTTCCTAGGGCTGTTTGAAAGTGGTAGTTTTTTGTTAAATACTCTACATATTGTAAGTAGGAGTGAAAGTTAAGCTTTGGAACCCAATAATCAAGGCTGGTTACATAGTGCATATGTGTACATGATTGAAAGTAAATATCAACCATGAGTGACTAATATCTTGATGGAAAACTCGAAACTATGGAATACTAGGGAAAAAATTGCATGGTTGGAAATACTAGCAATGTTCATGTGCGTTGCAACAAATCATAATTAGAATAATACTTATTCACAAACTTGATACAAAACACTCTAATTTTGATATACATATATCACTAGAGATATATTATGTCTCAATTAGAATATATTCCTTGGGCTGTTTGGTGAGGTCGGGGAGGGATGTGGTTGGTTTTAAGATATTAATTATGGGTTTTTCTGCAAATTGGTAGACAAGGCAAGTGGGATGTTTGTGAGAAAAGGCAACAACTTACCTCACAGTCGCTAGATGTAGATCTAATGGTCACAAACGACGGATGCCAGACACACCATCATCACCAACTTAGTCTTCTGTAGCAGTAATAGCAAGATCCGTGCATTGCACGGAACATCGTTGTGATTGACCCATGCGGGAGTAATCCCATGTGTAAAAACTAATGATATCTCGAGAAATAGTAGATAAGGTTAAGAGGAGTGGGGCGTGGTGGTGATTGGTGGTCGTACTGAGCGGAGGCATGGGGATTGACGACGCCGGCAGCGGCCTCCAGGCCAGTTTGTTCCAGAGGCTTCCTTTCTTAATTGCTCAACAATGAGGTTGTTGGAGATAAGGATGAAGGAGGGAAGGCCTTGTCTGCAAATGTGGAGAGGGGTGCGGGTATCTTTTAGTTTAATTTCCATCAGTCAGATATAGATCGGACGGTCTATATTGCAAGATGGCACGCGTAGCATCATCACCAACTCGGTTTTTTATAAGAGAAGAAATATAAGTATGGAGATACAAACGTATTATCGATACTTGTTTCCATAAACTAGCATCTACATTCTATTCAATGCCTCAGCATGTGAGGACATAGCACAATGACTTCTCGACTGTGTAAAACAAAGGTTTTCCCATCGCCGATAAGGAGGGGGTGACGGCGCCGCGCTTTTTGGCTTGCTCTAGTCCTAGTAGTCATACTAGGTGGTCTAAGCACGTGTAGAATTATTCTTTTTCACGTGTCGTGTTCGCCGTACTGCCACGACTGTTGACGAATAGAGGGTAAGTTATTGACGGGGAAACCCTTGTTGAGCGTGTTTGCGAGAGAGAGAGACAGTGTGCGTGTGTGATATTTCTAGAGACTGAGGCAATGATAACAGATTCTTTGTGTCTATGTGTGTGGAGGATAGAGAGAGACATGTACATGGGGCTTTGTGTTGTGTAACGTGGAGACACATATACATAATTAGAGAGTGAGTGTGCGAGATACACATGCGGACATGGGGAGAGATGAGGATCCAGATTAATGGGCTTTTGTGCGTGTCTGTGTGTGTTTGTGAGCGCGTCTGTGTGTGAGAGGGAGTGTGTGTATGTGGAGTAGAGAGACCACTAATGATGTAAACCTAGTATAAGGGAAGGGGGAATGGTGTGACATGTGTAGTAGCGGGATAGCATGGGTGCGGGCGGGGGAGCAGACTATTTGGAAGAGACATCGATTGTGTGTGGGAGAGGGGTGTGAGAGCGAGCGACCGAGAGAGAGAGAGAGAGAGAGAGAGAGAGAGAGAGAGAGAGAGAGAGAGGAAGAGAGGGGGTGAGAGAGGTGGCGTTTGTGTCCATAAATGGGGTATATATAGGGAGACAATGTTGATGTTGTTTGAAATTGGCCTATGTACGGAGACGCAAGCGAAGCGAGTCATCGTGTGTGTGATAGGGACTTCATGAGAGATCTAGAATAGATGGTGTAGAGAACAATGTACGAAATCGAGAACGATGATACATTAGGGAGCTATGGAAAGAGTCACGACATATATGTATACAGGGAGGAGCTGGGGCAGGTCCGCATGTGGGAGAGATAGAAAGAGGAGAGTGGTGCACAAGGGGACAAAGTGTGCTTGTTTTGCAGTGGGGGTGGTGTGTGAGGTGAGTGTGAGAGAACCACATAACTAGGGAGATAGACGTTTGGGGGCGACGTTTTGTGTGTATGGGAAAGATACACTCTACATAGTGCGTGTGCTTGGGAAAGAGAGATGCTGGGAGACCTAGCTAGAGAGTGGGGGAAGAGATGTGTGCATGCCCAAGAGACAAAGTGATAGAGACCTATATTGGGGTCCGGACATTAGAAGAGAGAGGGGTGTTAATGTGCTCGTGTGTTGGTGTTTGGAGGAGAGAACGACTTCTCTGTGTGTGTGGGGGGAAACGAGGGGTGGGGGGTGGGCGACAGGGGGGGGGGGTTGGCTTCAGATAAAGAGTGAGGTGTCTATATTTGAGGGACTTCAGCGTAATTGAGATATACATGGTCAATAGTGTGTGCACTCAAGGTTGATCACTTTGTTTCACAGTTTGGACTATTTGATAATGATACTTTTGAACATGTGTGATATACTTTGATGTACCAGAATTACAAACCTAAGATTGGAATTTTGGAAATCGACTCCATCATTAGCTTTTGTAATTCATTTAAACGGGGGTACATTTTTAAGCCGGGATTTCGTGATTTCAAATTCATATATCAAACCTAGAGATATACACATACATGCATGTTCAAACTTTATAATCATCCACTTTATTCATACACATACACATTTTCGCTTTTGTCATCATATTTAGGATAAACACATTTGGAATTTCATTTGAATTGGACCATATGATGGTATTTGCTTGTAGTAGCTCAATGATCCATATTTGAATTGAATGGACAATCTAAGTTTCGAGTTGGAGACATTGATTTTCAAAACTTGCACTTATTTTTTGCATGCAAAACAAACAAATTCTCGGCCATGATATCATAGTCGGCCGTACAAGAGCAGAATATAATTTAAGGCGCCAAAAGTTTTCAAACTTCCCGCTCACATCGAAATATCTCGCGCCCGAAAGTTTAGCCCTGCGATATTCCTGTTTTACCCCTGCCACATGAACAGAAAAGGGCTGCTTTGGTAACTCCATTGTTTTCCCCTCTTTGCCCACAACATTCTTCACCAGAACCCCTCCCCTTCCCCTCCCCGACCACCCCCCCCACAACCACGGCAAGCCACCGAATCTAGTCCTCCGCCGCAGCGGTGGACCTCACACCCCGACGGATCTACCTTCCGCACCTTGGAACCCCCAACTGCCAACTCACCACTTCACCGGAGCCGCTTCAGCAACTGGCTTGTACACCGCTCTAGATCTCCTTGACCGCCATCATGGTCCACCGCACCGGATCTGCTTAACCGACGCCCTTGTCCACCATAGTGTAGGCCCTTCACTGACTCCCTCGTCCGTCCCTTCGCTGGCCTTCATACAAGCCCTCATCCGCCGCAACAGATCCGCCTCATCGAAAGCACTGTACAACGCGCCCGCCGAAGCCTTCGTCCACTGCACCGGACCTGCTCCACGGACGCCATATTCAACTCCACCAGCCCTGCTTTACCGACGCCGCAGCCTCAGTAGGTTATTTCGATCTGTACTCATTCGGTTTTTCTCTTTATCGTGCAACTGTTCACTTACCACAGATGAGCTAGCTTTCTTGTATGTCGAGAGGCGCCACAACCGTAGCACCGGAGCCTCTTAGGCGACGGCGACAGCCAGCCCAAACTCAACCGCAACACGAGCACCATCGACGATCCTTAGCTATCAAGTATGCCAATGATACCCATACGCCGCCGAGAATTAGGTACTATTATCCAACGGCCGGTGCCTACGTTCACTTTCTTAGCATAAGCACCGCACCTTTGAATTTCTTAAGGGCATCATTCCGTTTTTCATGAGACGCGTTATTCTGCTTGCACCTGTAGGGCCATACTTCTGGCAGTGAACATGTTACATGTGCTAAATTACATACCAGTGCACATATAGTTAATATGCTTTAGTTTTGTCCTAAGTATTACTGTACTTCCTAGATATCACTGCCTACTATTTTACTTCTTGCATGCTATATTTATGATAATGATGTTGTTCTGATGCCACCTGTTGGTTCCATCAGACTGCTTCATGTGCTCTATGCTTAATTACACATCAGCAAACTAGCATGTGGTTCCGCTGGTTTTTGTTCGTTTTACCCTACATTTTCTGATGCTAGCTATTACACCACTTCTACGAGCCTCTGTGCATTACTTTTTTGTGTGTTCTTGATCTTCCCAAGTTGCATGACTAATTTGATGCTTCTATTAGTTATGGAGCTGCCAACCCCCATCAAGCAAAATATTTGTTCTTTTGGGGCTGGCACCTCGAACAAGTATAAAAATAGAGGGAAGCAGATATATTGTTGTGTATGCACACACCCTTCTTTCATTAGTTTAGATGAACCATTGATGATCAATTCGAACCAGTGCATGCGATTAAAATTAATTTTACCTAAATAGAGGGTGCAGAATAAACTACAACAAGTAGATTTGCAACCACGGGATGCTGACGATATCTTCAAAGAACATTGCAACAGCAGCGAGGCTCCACAGCAACATACGGTAAGCCAGTGTGTTTTAGTACATGTGAAATGTAATGCGTGTGGGCTGCTTTCTTGGCTTGTGCCCTCAACTTGTAATCCTACAGAATAACAAATAGTTCGGTTGTCTGCTTTGCTGTATTGCTTTATTCGAATGCTTGTTTGTTACTTGTTACGCTATATCTGAGTTGGCCAATATGTCAGCAGTGCCTGCTGTACTATCGTAAAGAAATGCATGCCTAGTTTATTTGAGTCCTTAACTTTTCCTGTGAACTTCATCACAAGACTGTCTTCGTAGTTTATATGAGGCCACACTGTTAAGTGCTTTCTCAGATTATTTCAACTGCTTAGATGCCTTGGCAACTTAAATATAGCGGTGGTACGCTCCCTTTCAACTAGGGATGTCAACTGGGTCCCGTTTAATCCCGATTAAAGTCCACTAGTGGTATGATAGTTCAAAAGATTTTTTGTTTTTTGAGGAAAATGAACCAGGGAGCTAGCAAAAACTAACTAGATGGGACTGGCAGATGTCGTTTATTTGCCACTTACATCCCTAGTTTCATCTTACCATTTTAATTTCTTTTCGGCTGATGCTGCTTCGAACCATTTAAATATGTCGTTTACCATGTAAGCTTACTACCTGGATCATGCGATAACTATCTCTTACTTATGTCCAGCGGAAACCTTTCAGGATGCCGTTCACACTAGGACACAATGTACAACCCCAGAATCTGTTTGTGGAAGCAGTGCACCATCCATGTTACCAGATGGTAGCAGTTCAGAGGCAACACCGCCGGAGAGCAGTCTGAGCACAAATATTATAGTTCTTGAGGCTCTACTAGAGGCAGAAAGAGATGGTGTGGCTGCCATGAATGAGGTAATCTCGATCTTGAAGCTGGAAATTATGCAATTAGCTGCACGCATTATGCAAGCAACCCAAGAATTGGAGGAAGTAAGAATGTTGCATTTGAAGACGGAGGAGGTCCTGCTGCTTCTGCTATCTGAAGCCCAGGGTAATCCCAGTTCTTCTTTAGATAGCAGTTGAAATTGTCGTTAGATTATTGTACTTGCATGTTGTGTCATGTCTCTGAATGGATTATGTTGTAAGACCCCTATGTTGTCAATGTGTTGTAATGATCCGAATTTTTTAGGCGAGGTAATCCTCAGTACTTGTATGATTGACATAAGGTGAACTGTTTTTCGTGTGAGCATATTGTATTGGATGAAATAACTGTTTGACTCAAAGTGTATCCAACCTACTGAATTCGAAGATCACGGCATTTCTAAATCATAATCATATATAAAGGTGGAATAAATCTTTGTTGTGGTTTTGAAGAAATAAATAACAAAACGTAGAATTATCTGTGGATATTCGTAATCGAATAAAAAATTTATTTGGATTTAGTTGCCAGGGCCCAGGGCAAACGTGAATGCTAATTCTCCCAAGTTTTGAACGAAGCGGCTAAACACCCACTATCATTTGTGGGCTGCACGAAGCAAGTGTTTGCGAGATGGAAATTACTGTCTACCCCTGACACTTGACATCCTTATCGACCAAATTTACATTGTTGTCGATAGGGGTAGACTAGTAACTTCAATCAGACGTGACACGATGGCCTTTGAACCCATTCAGACACGGTGGGCACCAAACGTGGGCGGCAAAACACATTTGATTCAAGCTCATCCGAAAGACATGTGTCTCTCCCATTCATCCATGGTGGGCGGCAAAACAAACTCTCCTCGTCTGAAATCGATGTAGGCTAATGTTTTAAATAGGGGCAGATGTGTAACGTCCCTCAGACTTGACACAACTGCCCTACCTCTCAGCCCCGTTCATACACTGTGGGCGCCAACCATGGGCAGCAAAACACCCTCTCCTCACCCGAAATCGTTACCGGCAAATATTTGGGAGATGCGAGATTACCGTCCTATCCCCAACCGACGTGATGTCTGAAATTTTAAACGGGGGATAAGTTCGTAACTTTCCCACATTTCAGACAAGCGCGTCCCAAAGTTTGAGATCCCCCTCCCCCTCCATTTCCCCATTCATACACTGTCGGCGCCACGACAACCTCCCCACTGCGGCCAGCCTCCTCCGTCCGCCACCCCATCCTCCACCTTGTCGGAGCCGCTACACCTACCTCGCCGTCCACTGCAAGAGATGGACGTCTCTCATCCACGGCGCCGGACCAGGATCCTTTCGTTGTGTCGTCTCGCTTCATCGGCGCCATCGTCCACTTTGTCGTTGCCGCTCCTACGACCGCTGAGGGAGTCCTGGACTAAGGGGTCCTCGGGCGTCCGGCCAGTTAGCCATTGGCCGGACTGATGGGCTGTGAAGATACGAACACCGAAGACTGCTCCCGTGTCCGGACAGGACTCTCCTTGGCATGGAAGGCAAGCTTGGCGGACGATCGTGTAGATTCCTGTTTATGTAACCAACTCCATGTAACCCTAGATCTCTCCGGTGTCTATATAAACCGGAGGGCGTAGTTCGGATAGGAGGATACTCATTCTCATAACCATACAAGCTAGGCCTCTAGGGTTTAGCAATTACGATCTCGTGGTAGATCAACTCTTGTAATATTCATCAAGATCAATCAAGCAGGAAGTAGGGTATTACCTCCAACAGAGAGGGCCCGAACCTGGGTAAAACATCGTGTCCCCCGTCTCCTGTTACCATCGACCTTAGACGCACAGTTCGGGACCCCCTACCCAAGATCCGCCAGTTTTGACACCGACATTGGTGCTTTCATTGGGAGTTCCACTATGTCATCGGCAAAGGGCTCGATAGCCCCTTCGATCGTCTATAATGACGTTGTCCAGGGGAAACCTTTCTCCCCGGACAGATCTTCGTATTCGGTGGCTTCGCACTGCGGGCCAACTCACTTGGCCATCTGGAGCAGATCGACAGCTACGCCCCTGGTCACCAGGTTAGATTCGGAATCTTGAACTACGTCGCGGACATCCAGGGAGACTTGATCTTCGACGGATTTGAGACCGCGGCAACCGCTCCCCTTTGCCCCGATAAGCATGGCTTAAACCTGCCATCGGGCCGCATCCAGGAGATAGCTCATGTAACAACTCTGGCCTTGGATCCTAAAACAGATCGAGTCATCCGAAGATGGGAAGCTCAACCCCATCACGGATGCTACCCATTCCATGGCGTTGGAGCCGCACACAGATTCTACTTCACATGATATCTGCATCAACGGAACCCCAGACTCGCCTCCGGCGACAAGTTCCGAACCCTGCGAGTCCGCGGATAGCGAACTCGATCGGTTATCGATCTTCAAGTTCAGCGCCACAGACGTCTCCCAACACTCGCCCATGGGCGACGTACTAAACTCACTAAAAAACCTGTCCCTGACAGGCGACTCACCGCTGAATTATGTCCGGTTCGAGTTTGCGGTAGATGATGGAGAATTTTGCTTCCCACCCGCCACCCACTTAACAGCCACTGTCGAAGACCCAGCCAACACGCTTGACCCCGGATCCGAAAACATCGACGGTATGGATGACGATGAGGGGCAAGGCCAGAGCTCACTATCCACTGGACGCGGGACGACCACTTCCTGGTATGACGTGTGTATGGTAGACACACCCAACGACCCTCTCGACAATGACGCGGAGAATCCGGTCGAGGATAAACCTCCTGGTACACAGTCCGAACACCGGCGCCCCCGGCACCGTTCTAAGTCACGTCGCTCAAGGGAAAGCAATACTGGCACCAGAGAAGATAACACTCCGGAAAATTAAGGATGGCAATTTTACCCATGGGTACGGGTACCCGCGGGTACCGTACCCGCATGGGTAGGGTATTGGCACATTTTTATACCCATGGGCAGTACCCATACCCTACCCGTTAAGTCATGGGTAGGGCACGGGTATAGCCTTGTACCCGCGGGTATACCCATACCCTGCCCGCTTGTAAAAATAATGTTAGGTTGTTGTCAATTAATCATTAATTTGTCATGTGACTCGTCTACTCCTATTGACTTATGAGTATGTTGTGATTTCTAAATTTTGATAGTAGTTTTGTACCCGTCTACTTGTTATTGAGCTAAGATATTTGATTTTTTTGTCAAATGTGCTACGAATGAGTGTAAAATTATGAACAACTTGTGTACTATTTGTTCTACCCGTTGGGTACCAAATGGGTATGGGTAACCGTCGGGTATGGGTATGGGTAAAGTTTTATACCCGTGGGTACGGATATGGGTATAATTTTGTACCCACTGACTATATGGGTATGGGTATGGTATTGCTCTACCCTGCCTATACCCTACCCATTGCCATCCTTACAGACAATGAAGACCCTGTTGAGGTAGGATCCGAACAGGAGGAACAGGAAAGCGGGCAAGATAGCCCTGATGAACAGACCATATATGGGGACTCGGAGGACAGTAATTATCTTCCACTCTCCGAGGATGAGGAGAGCCTCGGCAACGAGGATTTCACCGTGCCTGAGGAACCTCTCGAGCAAGAGCGCTTTAAACGCCAGCTAATAGCCACTGCAAGGAGCCTAAGAATGAAGCAGCTACAGCTTCAAGCGAGACAAGATTTGCTCAATGATAGATGGACCGAGGTCCTGGCTGCCGAAGAGTACGGCCTTAGTGGCCCTGACAAAAGCCACCCCAAGTGTAGGTGGATCCCTCAATATGATGGCGAGGCGCTGGAGCCCACACAACCATCGCATAAGGCGGCAGGTCGACCATAGTTCGGTCAGAATAAAGCAGCAGCCCAAGCAGAACTCCATACCACCCCACCAGGCTGTCAAAGAAAGAACAAAACAGCTCGGGGTTACACTCGAGACAACCTGGAGGGCAGAGCAGGACACACAAGATCGATGTACAGATCGCGGGGACATGCCCCGACCGGCGATGATGCTTACCTATTCGGACGAAAAAGACCCGACCGCGCCCGGTACAAAAACTGCAAATGGAATCCAATGGAGGTGCTTCACAGTGTGGCCCAACATAGAGGTGCCGCACACTCTCTCTGCTTCACTGACGAGGTAATGGAGCATGAATTTCCAGACGGGTTTAAACCCATTAACATCGAATCATACGATGGAACAACAGATCCCGCGGTATGGATTGAGGACTTCCTCCTCCATATTCACATGTGTGACACCCAAAATTTTATTTGGCTTTTTTTTCAAAATCTTTTATTGGATTTGAGGAGGGTATTTAAATTTTCTTCTAAAGAACTCTCCCTCTCAAAAATTTTCTTTTGTGACAAATATTTTGTTTGGATTCACCCAAGACTTGATTATTGGTCTTGGAGGTTTTTCATCTCATTTTGGCTCAAGGGTTTTTCATTTGGAAAAAAAGATATTTTTTTAAATCTTTTAAATAGCCCTATGGCATTTTGAGTGATCTTTCTCCCTTTCAAAAATCCCTCTTGCTATGACCCAAGTGGAAATCCCCTCCCAAAAGCTTTTCCCCATCTTTGGATCATGATACACTTCAAATCCAGCAAGTTGATCCTCTCCATATATTTGTTTCCATTTATTTTTCTTATCAAAAATATTCTTGCCCTCCATTCTAGCTCTTGGAGATTTGCAAAGGAGCTACCCTTTCTGCTTTGAGTTTTGCCTCCAAACCAATTTCCCTAGCTAGTCCTTAGAGCCCTCAACCAAGATCCATGAAGATCCACTGGTCTCCAGTTCAAATATTTCAAATTATTCTTGCTGCAAGTTTGGACCTTATTTGCCAAATTTGATGAAATTCATTTGAAATCTTCTCCTAAAAATCTGAGAAAATTCAGGCAGCCTCTGGGTGCATTGAGAGGTCACCTCACCAAGTCCCAGCTCCAGAAATTTTTTTCTTCATGCCAAATCATTTCGTCGAACACTTACTGGACACTGTTTCTGTCAAAGTTCAGTTTTCAGTTGAACAGTTTCAGTCACTGCTGTCGTTTTCTTCAGAGACCGATGTCGATCTCGCCAGTGCCGCGGTGGCGCCTTGCTCCCTGTCCCCGCCTTCTTATCCTTGCGCCGCACGTTCGTCTGGAGGCTAGCTGGTGTCGGCGACGAGCAGGCGGAGGTGCGCCACCCCGTGAGCGACGGCAGCGGCGGCTTTGCGGCTGCCAGAGAGAGGCGCAGCGTAGACAGCGCCGTCCAGCGCCGCCCAAGCCACCGGAGGTCTCCGCGTGGCCATCCACTCCCCCGTGCACGCTGCCACACTTCGTCGTGAACCGCTAGGCGCGGAGCGCGCTCTCTACCGCCGCCGTGCCCGTACGGCCGCCCCGTCGAGGACCGACGTATTACGCCAAGCCCGACCGAAGTTTAGCGGGGGAACGGCACCAGTGATCCTCCCTGATGCTGCCTGGCCACTTAAACCCACTGCCCAACCACTGCCTCGCCGTAATCACTCGCCGGAGATATCCCGTTGGCGGCCACCCCCTCGGATCGCCTATAAATAGAGGCCCCGAGCTCGAACTCGAACCCACACCACCTCTACACTCCACCAGTACCACGCCGAGCCACTGGAAGAGCCCCGGGGGAGCCTTCTTCCCCAACTCCGGCCGCCTCGACCTGCCACGGGACCCAGCTCGATTCGCTCCCGTGCGTGCACCCCTACCCCTCATCTCTTGCCAGTAGCTCTCTAATGCATCCACTCTCCTGACCCGCGCTTCAATTTGGAGTTTGCAGCGCCCACCGGAGTTCTCCACCATCGCCCGAACCACCATCCGCCGGAGAAAGTGTCGCCGTCGACGTGGTGCTCCCCGACGACCAAGTCCACCACCCACCGACGCGGAAGAACGTGCTGAACCTCTTGGTACCCTCCGATCTCCCTACCTCGCCGTGGTTCGACGCCGGCGACCACCGCAGCCTTCGGGCGCCGGCGAAGTTTTCAAACCTGACGTGTGGACCCCCCCCCCGTCAGCCTCTCTTCTTTCTCTCCCTCGAACCGTTTCTGTTGGCGCCTTCGGACAAATACGTTTTCTCTATGGGCTGGCGCATTTCTTTCCGAACCGTTTTCTGTTTTCTCAGTTAAGTCCCTGGTTCTTTTCTGTTTCATCACAGATTAGTCCCTAGACTAAAACCCTTATAACTTTTTAATAAAAGATGATTTTTGAATAATTCTTTTTCTGTCAGCCTTATATTTTTGTCTAGTTTTTTGTAGTATTTATTTGGAAAAATTTTGGAACAATTTTTATGCACGCGATGATTTTTCACGTTAGTGTACGTTTTCGCTATACCGTAGGTTCCGGAAGAGGTGACGGAGCCGCGAACTTCGCCGAGCTAGACTCCGACTTCTCCGAACCAGGCAAGCATGTTCGAACCTTTGATATGATAGGTGTTTTGCATGTTTGCTTGAATGGTTTGTGCATGGCATAAGAGCATCGGTGAGTTTTACGTTGCATGCAAGGCAACTGACCGTGTGTTCCGAAATTATCGTGATCTCTGTTGAGAGATGACCTGTTCATGTGGTGACATGAAAGGTAGTGAGATGGTATTGTTGTAGCATGCCAGTCTTACGTCATCCAATAAACTCCGACGTTAACGTGGACTGAGTCACGTTACCGTTCTTTCCCCTTTCGTGCTGCCACATGTTTTCTGCAAAGAGTACGGTTTAGTAAGTTGATAACCTCTTTCCGTGTACACACCAAGTAGAGGGGCCGGGATGAGGGTTCCATGGCCCTGGATTAAAGCCAGTCATCCAGTCAGGGGGCATGGGTGTTTCCGATTGGGACCGAGAGGGGGGCACCCCTTAGAGCGCGCGTATATAATTTGATCCCATGCTACGCGAGGTTGTAGCCTCCCCGTCTCAAGGTTTTTCTTGAACGTTGGCCGAGGGTGATTCCTGGCATCGGAATGTTAAATGGGTGTGTACTGGTTAGATGTGTTTCTCCTAAAACACCGTAAACGGAACTAGTCCTTGTGACTACTGAAATCCGTTGGCTGTGGTTAAAAGTACAAACTCTGCAGAGTCAAATCCTTCCGAGTCATCGTGTCCATGATCAAGGACCATGGCCAGTATATTCATATCTATGTCAATCCTCGTGGTAAATCCCCGGTGAACAAGCTTGAGTGGTAAACTTGGTTGCATTGTCATTCCTGTGAATGGACTAACCTTTATTTTATCTCGTACATAAATATTCCCGTGAAATGAATTAAATTCATGAGCTACTAAAATATTAAGTTGTGAAATATAAGCCCTTTATGTGATGTCGCTCAGACGTCCGACTGTGGCATTCTTGTTATTTACTTCTGATATAAGCCCTTTATGTGATGTCGCTTCAGACGTCCGACTGTGGCACGCACTGTCATTTATTTTCCATCATAAGCCCTTTATGTGATGTCGCTTCAGACGTCCGACTGTGGCACGCACTATCTTTTATTTTCCATTATAAGCCCTTTATGTGGTGTCGCCTTGACGCCCGACTGCGGCATTGTTATTTCATTTGTTTCCCTTCGAGGAGTCATTCAGACACTCGTCTGGACCTCAGTATTACTTTGGGATTTCGGGAGGACCACCGCCCGACTTCCCTTTTATTTCCCATGCATTATTATCTCATTATTTAAGTGCACTCTATTAATCTGTTCATATGCATCATGCTTACATTTGTTATATCTTATGTCCGAACTGTCTTGCGAGTACTTTCATAGTACTCACCTGGCTTGTTGATTTGGCCAGATGTTGACGAAGGCGATCTCTTGGATGAAGAGTTTGATAGCGAGTCCGACGCCTAGAGGAGTCCCAGTCAGTCCCGTGCGATCCTGGATATTGGTCACTTGTATTATATACGCTTCCGCCACCCACAATAAGTATCCTCGAGCCTCACTCCGACGCTCGAAGAGCTGTTAGTTCAGGAGTCATGTCACCGCTTCACTGTGACATTTCCACCACCGCTTTTATCGTGAGTTAGTAGTTATGCCACCCTATCCGCCGTTATGTTTTATCGGCATGCTTGTAATAACGTGTTGAGCGGTCTCCGCTCAACCTTGTATTATATCTAGTACTCCTGGTTTTTCTTCTGTGATCAAGATATTGTCTACCTGTGAGAAGGAATCTTCTTACTGGTCCGTAAAAGGGATCGGTCTCTCAATAAATATTTTTATTGGAAAACCGGTCGTGACAACATGGCTCGCGGAGACGACCTTCATGCCATTAAATACCTGCCTCTCAAGCTCAAGGGACCAGCGCGGTACTGGCTAAACAGTTTGCTAGAAAATTCTATTGGCGGCTGGGAAGAATTGGAAGACGCCTTTCGAGACAACTTCCAAGGAACATATGTCCGGCTACCAGATGCCGATGACTTAAGTCATATCGTCCAGCAGCCCGGCAAGTCAGCCAGGGAGCTCTGGACTAGGTTCTTAGTCAAAAAGAACCAAATTGTCGATTGTCCGGACGCGGAAGCCCTTGCGGCCTTCAAACACAGCGTCCGGGATGAATGGCTAGCACGTCACCTCGGCCAGGAAGGACCCAAATCCATGACAGATCTTACCGCTCTAATGACTCGCTTTTGTGCGGGAGAAGACAACTGGCTTGCTCGTAAAAGCAACAACGCCAGTGACCCGGGCACTTCGGAAATCCGAGACGGCAATGGCAAGCCACGACGAACCAAACACAGCAGTCGCAATAACAATGAAAGATTATGCGACACAGCGGTCAACGCCGGATTTAACAATCCAAAACCCGGTCAATGGAGGAAGCCACTAAGGGGAAAACAAGATGGACCATCCACCGTTGACAGGATATTGGACCGACCTTGCCAGATTCACGGCCACCCTGATAAGCCAGCTAATCATACCAACAGAAACTGTTGGGTCTTCAAACAGGCAGGCAAGCTCAACGCCGAACACAAGGGGAGGAGGCCACCAAGAGATAAAGATGACGGAGCGGCTCACCAGCCGAGCACCAGGGGCCAGAAACAGTTTCCCTCCGAAGTTCGACCACTCCCGGAACGGAAATAGCAGTTCGGCTTCCACCGCCCACCTCCTATACCGGCAATATTTACACCGCGCGTACATCACTACGCACTCAAGATACCATGGGCATCGACGGAAGCACAATACGGACAACCCAGCAAGCATTCTTGTAACGTTTTTTACCTGTTTTCTTTTTTCTTTCTTTATTATCTCTTAAGAATAGGTGATGAAAAGGACAGCATCTATAGCGGACTCTATCGGAGTTCGGATCTGTACACTCACCTCAGGGGCTACTTCTGTTAAGGATTCCCCTCCCCGAGGACGGGCGGCGCAGACGTGCGACAGGAGGTCCGAAATAACTTTTTGTAGACCGCACTCTTTACTCTGAGCCTGTACTATGCCTTTTTCCTCCGTTCCAGACCCCGAGCATGTCAAATAGTCGGGTTTGTGGTTTTTTATATACATGAATTTATCATTGGCATATTGCTCTGCTCCCAGTAAGCTTTATCCGAACTAATCTTGCATAGTACTCTTTCAACAATGAGTACGGCCTTAATGGTTGCTTTACATATGCACCTCGGCATAACCTGCCAGTGGCTTGGTATGGGAACAAATGAGTTGCCAGCAAAGTCTGTACAGCTTTATAGCGTACTTCGGCGTCACGAGTTTTGGCCTTATATGCATCAGCTCTGAATCATGTCTTGGGTCAATGGTTGGGTTGCCCGGCTCCTGTGCTTGCTACCTTACGTTCCGCTCTATCGGCTAGGGTAGTAAAGGGAGAACTACCGCGATTGTGCTTTCGGTTCATCTGGTTAAGCACCTCAGTAGAGAAAGCCGAAAACCAACTGTCATGATGCTGCGCGAGCTGGTCAACCACTCGATGACTTATCGGAATCTGTCGCGATTCCTCCGTATAACATGAAGGACCTCCTTTTCAGGTCATATATGTAACGCATCACATTAGAATAATTCGTATACATGCCAGGGGCTATATCGTAGCCCCACCTATCGAACTCCTATGGCTAAGTGAAAGTGTTAACACCCTATATGTAACGCATCAAGAGTGATTAAATGCTTTTTCCCGAACACCCTCGTACTTCCTACGAGGGGGCTGAAGCCAACGACTGGAAAACTTTCAGGTTATATTAAAGCGGCCGCACAGGAGGAGCACAAGCTTTTCAGCCAAATATAAAAATAGATTAATTATAAAATTGTCTTTTACAATTCTAATACACCTCAATTGAACATTATGTTCTTCGAGCATTGACCCTCTATCAGGCGGGCGGCTTCCAGGACGTCTTCAAAATAATGCTCCGGCTCCTTACGGTCCTTGCCCTTGGGCGGACTCTTTGCCGCAACATCGATGGCCTTCATCTTCCCCCAGAATGTCTTGACTCGGGCAAAGGCCATCCGTGCACCTTCAATGCACGCTGACCGCTTCACAGCGTCGATATGTGGCACCGCATCGATAAGACGCCGCACCAAGCCGAAGTAACTCTGCGGAATAGGCTCATTTGGCCACAACCGGATTATGACGTTCTTCATGGCGTCGCCGGATATCCTATGAAGCTCGGCCCATTGGGACATCTGCTCATTCAGCAACAGAGTGCGCTTTGATGCGCCAAATTGTGACCAGAAAAGCTTCTTCGTTGCATACCCCTCTTGCGCTTGGTAAAACTGCGTCGCATCGGAAAAACTCTTCAGCAAATCCAAAAATTCAGCCGGAGAACTCGAGACTTGGTACAGCTGAGCATAGTCCGAATCGCCAAACTTAGTCTGAAGCAAAAAGGGCTTACCGGCCGCTATCTCCTTAGCCTGCCGAATCTCTTCACGAGCTGCCCTGCACTCAGACCAAGCTTCACTAGCCTCTCGTAAGGCCTTATCAAGTTCAGCCATTTTGGCTTTATTCTCATTCTTAAAATATTCACATCGGCTGGCAACCTTCTTCAATTCAAGCACCAGTGCGGATACTTTCTCCCCATCTTGATGCCAAGATGCTTGTTCGGCTCTTAGTTCAGCCGATGCCTTTTCGGCAGCCGCATTACTACACCGGGCCTGCTCCTTGGCCCTGGCCAGCTCCGCCCCAAGAGCTTCAACGGTGGCAGCACCATCTGCATTTCATGCACATTGCCTATAAAACTCTTTTCAGCGTCAGGCTTAAATTACAAGCACATCGGTGTAAGGAATGCTCGAAATATATACCTTGCGAGTCATCAAGACGCCTGTTGATCAATGCAATGTCATCCCCCGCAATATCCAGCTTTCGCTGCAGTTCGGCCACTTCCGTATTTCGGGTAGCCGCCCGGCGGGAGGCAGCCTATATTCAAAATTAAATTAATGTTAGTACGTGAGCATATCTTTTTGATCCTCCGATCGCTTCCTTTGGAATGCAATCCGAGTCTCAGGGGCTACTGCATATACAACATGTGCATTCTATCAATAGAATTCAATTGGCAAAATTACATCACAAACCACGAAACCTCTCAGAAGGCTCGTGAAGGCCTCGTTCAAACCGATCTTCTTGGGTAGAACCTTTTCGACCACCATAGCCATCAAGGCACGGTGCTCCACTGAAATGGACGCTTGTCGCAGCATGTCCGTCAGCATTTCCAGCGCTCCTGGGTCTTCGGAAACCGCCACCGGAGTACGACCTTCCTTTGAAGGAATCCGCTTACTTGCCTCCAGAATCGTCTCCGGCAGTAAACCTGATAGTTCGGGGCCGTCATTCTTGACTTCCGAACCCTGAGTGGCAAAGACGCGACCTTCGGGTAACGCCTTCTTCGTTCCCTGCACTATTTGTTGATCGGGAGGAGCCCTCCGGGACGATACCTCAGAGTCATCCGCCCTGTTGGGCGAGGAGGCTGGAGAAGGCGTACCGCTCTCCATCATCTCTGGAAGAAGGTCTCCTGAGGAGGAGGAATGTTGAGGAGCACCGGGCGTTAACCTGCGAGGATGTACATTTATCGGATGATTACTTCAGTGATAGGAAAAGAATGACGTTTGTTTAAAGTACCCCGCTTCACTTACGGTTTGGCCAGAGGGTTGTCCTCATCATAAAGCTCTACGGCAACATCGCTTGCCCGGCCCAAGCCGCCCGACGATGGCATTTTTTCTCTCTTGGAAGGTTTCCCCTCTGGATCTTCGGAAGCGGCCCTCTTCTTGGCATGGAAGGCTTCCTCTGCACCTTTCCCCTCGGGCAAAAGGGTTTTGGTTTCTCCGAACACAACATCTAATTTATCCTCGGGGTGGAGATCACCTCTGGTCTCCCTGTTCTCGCCCTCCCCTGCAGACACCTGGTACGGTGTCGGAGTGAACATTCTCCTCAGCAAGGCGTTCGCAGAGTCTTCGGGAAGGGGCGCCGGACACCAGATTAATACTGCTTTCTTTATCCAGTCCTGTATAGGGACGGATTGTTCAGTATCTTGTCAAGAGATGCTTGAATAAAAGGTGTGCGGAGATCAAATACTTACCGAAGTGTCCGGACGATTGCAGTCAAGGCCAACATCTTCGGTGGTGTCCGGCCATTGCTCTTGTTCCCCGAAATATAATTTCCACATTCCTTCGTGCGTAGTGCTGAAGAGTCCGCCGCCTTTCTGGATTAAACTCCCACATACGATGAGGACGCCGTTGACATGGCAGGGTCCAGCGGACTAGCATTACTTGAACGATGCTTACAAGATCGATGCCTTTCTCAGTAAGGCTTCGGATGCGACTCTGCAGAGTCTGCACTTCACTGACGGATCCCTAGTCCAATCCCTTATTGATCCATGAAGCAAGCTGAATTGGAGGGCCGGGTCGGAACGCAGGCGTAGCCGCCCACTTAGAGCCACGCGGCTCGTTGATATAAAACCACCCCTGCTGCCATAGGTCGGAAGACTCGGCGCAAGATCCTTCAAACCAAACCGCGCTGGCAAGCTTGCCTATTGTGGCGCTGCCGCACTCTGCCTGTTCCCCCTCTGTCACCTGCGGCCTCACGTCAAAAGTCTTGAGCCACGGACCAAAGTGCGGAGGGGTCCGAACGAAGGCCTTACACGTGACGATAAATGTCGAGATGAGAAGAATAGAGTCCGGGGCCAGATCGTGAAAATCCAGTCCGTAATAGAACATGAGCCCCCGGACGAAGGGCTTAAGCGCAAACCCTAACCCGTGGAGGAAGTGGGACACAAATACTACCCTCTCGCCGGATCTGGGGGTAGGTATAACCTGCCCCTCTGCAGGAAGCCGATGAAGGATTTCCGGGGTCAGATACCTCGCCGCGCGGAGCTTCGCAATATCCTCCTCTGTGACAGAAGAAGCCACCCATCGGCCTGGACGGCGGGATCCGGACATGATTGGGGCTGGTGGTGATTGAAACCCGAGGGTTGGAACTCGAAGCGGCTAGGGTTGAGGAAGGAGCAAGCGCGAAGGAAAAAGACGGGTCCGGGTCCCTATATAAAGACCCCGAATATGGAGCGTCTCCTCCTGGGTCTCGAAACTTACCTATTTCCAAAGAGTGGTACCCAGGGGACGGTTGGGTTACCCACGCCCGCATTGATGAAAATCCCGTGAGTAAGGGGACACGATCTCTGCTTTGACAAGACGTGCCAGTAAAACCGTGTCTCGAGACATGGGACGGCGGGCCAGCCAACGGTTCGAAATAATAACCGGGTAGGCATGATGTAATGTCACAAACGGTTGTCAGCAGATTGAACTCATGGAATATTGTATTCTTTGCAATTGTATACACAGGTCTGGATATACTAACTACATCCGAAGACTATTCTGGAGTTCGGAAGGAGGGAACCAGCCTTGCAATGCCGAAGACAAATCTGCACGCCGGACTCCTCGTCATTGAAGCCGGGTTCAGGGGCTACTAAGGGAGTCCTGGACTAAGGGGTCCTCGGGCGTCCGGCCTGTTAGCCATGGGCCGGACTGATGGGCTGTGAAGATATGAAGACCGAAGACTGCACCCGTGTCCGGACAGGACTCTCCTTAGCGTGGAAGGCAAGCTTGGCGGACGATCATGTAGATTCCTGTTTATGTAACCGACTGCATGTAACCCTAGATCTCTCCGGTGTCTATATAAACCGGAGGGCGTAGTCCAGATAGGAGGATACTCATTCTCATAACCATACAAGCTAGGCCTCTAGGGTTTAGCCATTACGATCTCGTGGTAGATCAACTCTTGTAATATTCATCAAGATCAATCAAGCAGGAAGTAGGGTATTACCTCCAAGAGAGAGGGCCCGAACCTGGGTAAAACATCGTGTCCCCCGTCTCCTATTACCATCGACCTTAGACGCACAGTTCGGGACCCCCTACCCGAGATCCGCCGGTTTTGACACTGACAACCGCCTCGTCCACGGCAACAGGATTTATCCCTCGACCCGGCCGTCTCCCATCTAAAGTCTTCTTCCCCGTCGCCGATAGCCATCGCACCCACAGCACCCTCAACGTATCAGCAGGGGCCTACGCGGCGTCGGAAGAGAGGTGGTACTCTTCCATATGTGCTTAAGTTATTGATCTCACCCGGAAAATAGATCTTAAATTGTTTACTGTACTTTTCTTGTCCGTACCAAATCGTAGTAGCTAGATGCAAACGTTGGTTGCGAAGTAGCTTTGTCCGGTTTGCACCTTCAGATCCGCCATGTCACGGTCACTATACTCGTAAAGCTTATGGTTTCCTCCCTTTATATTCACTACCATCATCGTAGGTGCTTCACTGCTTCGTGTCGTGCTAGCACTGCTCCTCAAGACCTCAACCCATCAAGCGAAACAACATGCCACTCATAATTCCAAAGCTTATGTGTTGAAATACGAATCTGATATGATGCTCATATTACTAAAACAGAGAACGTTTAATTGGTCACCTAATGTTCCTATATTCGTTTCGAAAAGCATGTGCGCCACCCACTGGTCCAGCTAGTTCCACTTTCCTGATTTTACTCTTGATGCTTAGGGTTTTCCCCTTTTATCTACTCTACTATGATCTGCGTAGGTGCTTTCTGTCATACTAGCATTACTCCACCCTTCAAGCTAAACAACACAACACTCAAAATTCCAAAGCTTAGTTGTTCAAATATGATTGTGATATGATACTGATATTAGTTAACAGAACATTTAATTGGTTAGCAAAAGGTCCCACTTGAGTTTCCAAATGCATGTCGCGACATATAGAGAGACAGCAGAATTGCATTTCTTTGTCACTTGTTGACTGTACTTTCTTGTCCATACCAAATCTTAGTTGTTATTTCAAAGCAAATATCAGTTGCTAACTACCCTTTGCGCGGTTTGCAGCTTCATATCTGCCATCCCACTGCAACGGTCAACACTATGCTCATCATGCTTACGGTTTCCCCATTTTATGATGACCACGATCAGCCTACATGGTTCGTGTCGTAATAGCACTGCTCCACCCATCGAGCTAAACAAGCTTAGTTGTACAAATTCAAATATGATATTATGTTGATATTAGTAAAACTGAGAGATGTTTAATTGGTCAGCTAATTGTTCCGACTTTAGTTTCTAAATGCATGTGAGCCACATATGGAGAGACCGGAAGGAATAGTATTTCTCTGTGCGCTCTCGTTCATTACCGGTGGCCAACCGACATTGTATAGAAAGACTTGTAATATCTTCAATATGCTTGCTATTCTGCTCTTCTTTAAGATGATCCTCTTCTCTTGCGGTCGACTGGTCAGGTCGAGTTATTCTCCCTTAGTATATTTTGAATTTGTCAGGTCAGGTCGACTTGTTCTTCTTTACTATATGTTGAAGCTGTCATCTGCGAAGTATCATCACTTCTGGAGCTCTCATATTTTGAGTAGTAGGCCACGTTATATTAATGCACACACCAAATTACAGCATGCACGGCACCTCTTAGAAGAATTGCAGAGATAGCACAAAGGGGTTTACAGGGAGGAAGTATTGGATTAGAATCACTTCTGCATTACAAAGATAATCTCACTTGTTTTCATGTTTTCATGCATGTCAGGTATTGAACATTATCAAAATTAATATGAGAATGGGCGCACGAGAGGAATATTGCGGAACAATGCACTGGCTAACAAACTTAGCATATTGGAGGATGGCCTATCTTATTCACCCATCAAGGTGCATGCTCTAACTTGGCAAGGTTGTATTGGTCGCACATATTTTGCATCTGACCTCTTGCATTACTTCTACTTTGTTACACCATCTGCTTAGTTTAAGCATCATATATGAGTATATGCCATACCTATCCATTTTCTGTACCTATTCCATGTGTCATCATACTATGTTTTTCCAGTCAAATGTTGTTCTTTCGTAATAGATGTCCAAAAGGAAGAGGGTGATTGCAGATCCTCAAGGAGTACAAACTAGGTATTTGGAAAAGGTAGTGATACCTGTTAAATCAGATAGATCAGCAGCCACAGAAAACACAGGCCCAACTGTAACAGACTTTACCCCTACTCCAGTGGCCAAACCCCTATTAGAACTGCTGACAGCCCAGCGTCAGGTACTGTCTATGATATCAATTCAAAATTTGAACTCCTAAATTTCTGCATGTGCCTTACCTTCTCTCTTGTATGAAAACTAATTTCAGATGAATCTCCTTGCTCAAAGGATCATAGGATCTCACGACAATACTGGGCTCTGCATTGCTCTTGTCAGTACCTCTTGCCCTTTGTCAGCATACTTACACTCATTGTTGTTTGATTATGTAGCATCACTGTAAATGTTCGCTTCTTTATCCTCCCTTTGCTTGAAATTATAAGATCTATATTTACTCTTAGATAAATGTAGAATTAACACAATGGTTATGAAGTTTTGGATTGCTCATGTAAGTACCTGTTGTCATGTACTCCCTCTGTATCGAATTAATTGTTGATCAATTGGATGTATTTAGAACTTAATAGTGCTAGATACATCCATTTGAGCGACAACTAATAACGGACGGTGGTGGTATTACTGTACATGCATCGCGAGATAGTTGATTGTCTAGCATTACTCTGCATCTTATCTGCCCTGCCCTCCACTTTCTCCAAATTATCATATCTACATTTACTCTTACCAAAATGTTGAATAAAGCCAATGCCACTGCACACGTTGATGTCTGCATTCCTCTTGTCAGTACCTTTTGCCTTGTAACGATGTACTTAATTAATTGCTATTTGATTATGTATCATCAGTCTGCACCTGAGCTTCATTATCCTCTATTTCTTCCAATATTATTTGATCTATATTTACTCTTTGCAAAATGTAGAATAATGGCAACGCTTATAAAGAATTTTCTTTGGGGAATTTATTGAATTATCTTTCCATCAACATGGAGAAGGGCTTTGTCCAGCCCGTGTTAACATGTAATGTAAGTTCATCCTTCTCAAGCCTTCAAACTTTGTTCTAGTATAGATTTGGATAGGCATCATTTCCTCCACTGCTGTTTACATCTGATTGGATGTTTGCAACAACAACCAGTTTTAAATTGTAGTTGTAAAAACATGTTGCTTATGCAGAACAGATCCATTTATTTGCTTATATAATTGTGAAACCTAGTTACGTGTCTCCTTGTTTCTCTTTCAGAGTCGTATCTCTTATGCCAGGCAGAACTTTAGAAAGATAGTGAGCCAAACCATCTTGAGGACAGCGAGATGACCCCAAGGTCCTGTCTTGATGAAGACAGTGAGTTGAAGCTACTCACCAGCAGGTGTGAGACAACCTTCGTGCAGTTGCTGCCTCAATCAGTTCGACTTCTTCAGTCTCAACTTAAAGCGGAAAGGCTTGCTTCAGCTCAGCTCCGACTTGAAGTCAAAGATGTAATGAAGATGTCAGGGGACTGCCTTGCGCACTATGGTGCCATACAGCTAGGGATGAAGCATCTATCGTTGACACAACTAAGGTCTCATCAGCTTGTTCGGCTGCTTGCGGGGCCCGAGCTTGCCAGGTCTAGTGCCTTCTGAAGTGCTCTCAGTTTTGTATATTCTTTTTTCGGCGCGTTTATATGCTCTGGTGGCGACCTTTGATGCCCAGTGTATGTAATACGCGGTCATGTTGCACTTTATTATCACCGGTAGCGAACTTTGATTCCCAGTGGATGTAATATGCCGTAATTTCTTTCTTGTATAGTCTAAGTTTATTCTTTGGTCGGTATGTTGTAATTTAGGCCAGAAGGTTCGGTGGATCTCAGTGTTGTCGGTCTTCAGGCCGGCCCGTTACTCATATGGGCCAAAACGTGGGCCTATAATCATCTTGGGCCATTAGCAGGTCTAAACCTCTAGTAGTTACCCGCCTTTAACAGGCCATGGGCTACATATTTACTGTAGTGACACTGGGCTTCCTACGAGCCGTAGAAACAATGTGCCTTCTACGGGTCGTAGAAATAATGGGCCTTCTATAGGCCGTATCATCGATGGGCCTCAGACGGGCCGTATGATCGATTGGCCAAACATGGGCCAAAAATAGACCGCATTATGGCCGTAAACGGGCTAGAGTTGGAGTCGTCCGTTCATGGGCCGACCATAACGGGCCATCGTTAATAGGCCGTATTTGATGACGCTATGAAAACGGCCCAACGTATTAACGGGCCACAAACAGGCCGACTGTAACCGCGTGCTGAATTTGGCCCACAAGCAGAAAATGGCAGTAACGGGCCATAAGTAACCGAATGCTAGAAATGAGCCCAAGAATAAATGGGCCTTGAGAAGGCCGAAAGATAACATGGGCTGCAAACGGCCCAATGGATTAATGGGCCGTTAATGGGTATAAAGTGATACATTGTTCATTACGGGCCAGTTTCACCACGGGCCGTTAATGGGCGAAGAGTTACAAAGGGCCTCATATGGGCCGAAAGACGTCATGGGCCATACATGGGCCGGAACTTAAAATGGGCTGGAATCATATTGGACGGCCCAGATGACGCTATTGGGCCTAATTCGGATAGGTCATAACGGGCCCTGGGTTAGCGGGCTGTAAATGGGCTATATGGGAACAGGCGTTAACAGGCTTTCCGTGGGCCGGCCCGCCACCTTTTGACGAAGTCAAACGGACCGGCCTTTTCATAGGAATGGGCCTCTGTTCGGCCGTGCCACGTGTCGACGTATCATAGGCGCCTTTGGTCCAATGAGTGGATGACATCTGTCCCAACGGTGAGCCGACACGTGTTTCCTCCAGCCAATGATGATTTTACACGTGGAAAATCCCCATTGGTCGGGGCTGTTAGCGGATTATGGAATCCAAAACCGGACCCGATAGGTTAACGGCGTTCCGTTACGGTGGATGCCACGTGTCGGTCACCCTTGACGAAAGCACTTCTGTGCCGCGAGATTTATCGTCATGGAAGTGGACACTTCCGTGATGGTAATTTTGGTAATGTCATGGAACACTTCTACAACAGCACAGGTATGACTATCTTGATTCTGTCATAAAATTGTCATGGATGTACATGCATGACAAAAAAGCGACCTACTGTGACAAACACGTATCATCACGGAAGTGTATTTTTTTGTAGTGTCCATACCACCCACAGTCTAGTGGTCAAGTAGAACTGAGCAATGGAGAGCTCAAATTAATTTTGCAAAATACTGTTAATAGATCTAGAAAGAATTGGTCCAAGAAACTCGATGATGCATTATGGGCCTATAGGACTGCATATAAAAATCCTATGGGTATGTCTCCGTATAAAATGGTTTACGGAAAAGCATGTCACTTACCCCTCGAGCTAGAACATAAAGCATATATGGCTATTAAAGAGCTCAATTATGATTTCAAACTTGCCGGTGAGAAGAGGCTATTTGACATAAGCTCACTTGATGAATGGAGAACCCAAGCCTATGAGAATGCCAAACTATTTAAAGAAAAAGTTAAAAGATGGCATGACAAAAGGATACAAAAGCGTGAGTTTAATGTAGGCGATTATGTGTTGCTATTCAACTCTCGTTTAAGATTTTTTGCAGAAAAACTTCTCTCTAAATGGGAAGGTCCTTACGTTATCGAGGAGGTCTATCGCTCCGGTTCCATAAAAATCAACAACTTCGAAGGCACAAATCCGAAGGTGGTGAACGGTCAAAGAATCAAACATTATATATCAGGTAATCCCATAAATGTTGGAACTAATGTTATTGAAACCGTAACCCCGGAGGAATACATAAGGGACACTTTCCAGAACGTCTCAGACTCCGAAAAGGAATAGGTACGTGGTACGGTAAGTAAACCGACTCCAAAATAGTTCTAGTGGCAATTTTTCTCCGTTTTGGAATATTTAAAAAAATAGGAAAATAAGAAGCGGTCCGGGAAGGACACGAGGCCTCCACGAGGGTGGAGGGCGCGCCCCCTACCTCGTGGGCACCTCGTGTGCTCTCCGGACTCCGTTTTCTTGCACGATACTTCTTTTGGTCAGTAAAAATTCATTATATAATCTCCCGAAGGTTTTGACTCCCGTATCACGCAAATATCCTCTGTTCTTGTTTCGAGCTGTTTTCTGTCAGAGTCGTGATGGCCTGGCATCATGTCGTCCCCCTCCTCCAACAATCAGGGCAAAGATGCTTGGCTAATGAAGATAGAGCTAAAGAGAGAAGAATCCAAGGAGATCAACAAGGATGATGGGATCAAGAAGGCCACGGAGGATCAAGCTCCGGCAGCAGAAGATGAAGACATCCTTCCACCTCATCACAATCTTCTTACCCCAACTGAGATTGAAGCTTTCTAGATGATTGAGTTAGCTCGTATACAAAACAAGTATCTCACATGTGAAAATATTTTGTTGAAGGAGCATATCATCGCACTCAAGGGCATTATCCGCAAATTGGAGGATCTGCTACGCTCGATGTGCGACTATCCATCATCACCACCATCTTCTTCACCAGCCAGGGAGACATCATCACATGGGTATGGGCACTCCCCTTGGCAACTGGCAAGCTTGGGGGAGGTGCCCCGGTATCGTATCACCATCACACTCCTATCTTTACTGTTTTTCTTAGTTCGATCCTTTTGGTAATATCTTGATCTAGTAGAATAAAGTTTTTTAGCATTATCTAGTTGTGAGTTTTGCTTTATGATTCCTCTATGTAATCAAGTCCGTGAGCTATATATAATAAATATTAGTGTTGAGTCAAGGGCTTGATTATCCTGCTATGATCTTAAGTGAATAAAAGAAAAGGAAAGAATAAAAAGAAATAAAGAGATCATATTGGTATTATGGAGTGTAATGACTTCACATATAAAGGGTATGATGAATAAAAGTTGTTGAGAGTTGACAGACATAGTTTTGGTCATCGTTGCAATTAATAGGAAGTAATAAAGAAAGAGAGGTTCCACATATAAATATACTATCTTGGACATCTTTTATGATTGTGAGCACTCATTAAAATATGACATGCTAAAGAGTTGACGTTGGACAAGGAAGACAACGTAATGGGTTATGTTTTCTTATATACGAAATAAAGTATATTGTCATGGATCATCCAACATGTTGAGCTTGCCTTTCTCCCTCATGCTAGCCAATTCTTTGCACCAAGTAGAGATACTACTTGTGCTTCCAAATACCCTTAAACCCAGTTTTGCCATGAGAGTCCACCATACCTACCTATGGATTGAGTAAGATCCTTCAAGTAAGTTGTCATCGTTGCATGCAATAAAAATTGCTCTCTAAATATGTATGATTTATTAGTGTCGAGAAAATAAGCTTTATACGATCTTGTGATGTGGAAGAAATAAAAGCGACGGACTGCATAATAAAGGTCCGTATCACAAGTGGCAATATAAAGTGACATTCTTTCGCATTAAGATTTTGTGCGCCCAACCATAAAAGTACATGACAACCTCTGCTTCCCTCTACGAAGGGCCTATCTTTTACTTTTATCTTCTACCCTTATACAAGAGTCATGGTGATCTTCACCTTTCCTTTTTACATTTTATCCTTTGGCAAGCACATTGTGTTGGAAAGATACTGATATATATATATATATATATATATATATATATATATATATATATATATATATATATATATATATATTCAATTGGATGTAAGTTAGCATGAACTATTATTGTTGACATTACCCTTGAGGTAAAAGGTTGGGAGGTGGAACTATAAGCCCCTTTCTTTCTCTGTGTCCGATTAAAACCCCATAACCACAAGTATTGCGTGAGTGTTAGCAATTGTGAAAGACTGAATGATAGTTGAGTATGTGGACTTGCTGAAAAGCTCTTAAATAGACTCTTTCCGATGTTATGATAAATTGCAATTGCTTCAATGACTAAGATTATAGTTTGTTAGTTTTCAATGAAGTTTCTAATTCATACTTGACATTCTGAGTGGATTGTTACTTTATCATAAGAAACCATATGACATTATTTATATATGTTGTTGTTATAAGAATGATCATGATGCCCTCATGTCCGTATTTTATTTTATCGACGCCTCTATCTCTAAACATGTGGTCATATATATTGTTATCGGCTTCCGCTTGAGGACAAGCGAGGTCTAAGCTTGGGGGAGTTGATACGTCCATTTTGCATCATGCTTTTATATCGATATTTATTGCATTATGGGCTATTATTACACATTATGACACAATACTTATGCCTATCCTCTCTTATTTTATAAGGTTTACATGAAGAGGGAGAATGACGGCAGCTGGAATTCTGGGCTGGAAAAGGAGCAAATATTAGAGACCTATTCTGCACAACTCCAAAAGTCCTGAAACTCCATGGAAGTCATTTTAGGAATTAATAAAAAATACTAAGCGAAGAAACTACCGAGGGGGGCCACCCACCATCCACGAGGGTGGGGGGTGCGCCCTACCCCCCTGGGCGCGCCCCCTGCCTCGTGGGCCCCCTGGCAGGCCTCCGGTGCCCATCTTTGGCTATATGGTGTCTTTCACCCTAGAAAAAATCATAAGCAAGCTCTCGGGACGAATCACCGCCGCCACGAGGTGGAACCAATCTAGGGCTCCGGCAAAGCTATTCTGCAGGGGAAACTTCCCTCCGGCAGTGGAAATCATCACCATCGTCATCACCAACGATCCTCTCATCGGGAGGGGGTCAATCTTCATCAACATCTTCACCAGCACCATCTCCTCTCAAACCCTAGTTCATCTCTTGTATCCAATCCTTGTATCAAAACCTTAGATTGGTACCTGTAGGTTGCTAGTAGTGTTGATTACTCTTTGTAGTTGATGCTAGTTGGTTTACTTGGTGGAAGATCATATGTTCAGATCCATTATGCATATTAATACCCCTCTGATTATGAACATGAATATGCTTTGTGAGTAGTTACGTTTGTTCCTGAGGACATGGTAGAAGTCTTGCTATAAGTAGTCATGTGAATTTGGTATTCGTTCGATATTTTGATGAGATGTATGTTGTCTCTCTTCTAGTGGTGTCATGTGAACGTCGACTACATGACACTTCACCATTGTTTGGGCCTAGAGGAAGGCATTGGGTAGTAATAAGTAGATGATGGGTTGCTAGAGTGACAGAAGTTTAAACCCTAGTTTATGCGTTGCTTCGTAATGGGCTGATTTGGATCCATATGTTTCATGCTATGGTTAGGTTTACCTTCATACTTCTTTTGTAGTTGCGGATGCTTGCAATAGGGGTTAATCATAAGTGGGATGCTTGTCCAAGTAAGGACAGCGTCCAAGCACCGGTCCACCCACATATCAAATTATCAAAGTACCGAACGCGAATCATATGAGCGTGATGAAAACTAGCTTGACGATAATTCCCATGTGTCCTCGGGAGCGTTTTCCTTCATATAAGAGTTCTTCCAGACTTGTCCTTTGCTACAAAAAGGATTGGTCCATCTTGCTGCACTTTATTTACACTTATTACTTGTTACCCGTTACAAATTACCTTATCACAAAACTATCTGTTACCGATAATTTCAGTGCTTGCAGAGAATACCTTACTGAAAACCGCTTGTCATTTTCTTCTGCTCCTCGTTGGGTTCGACACTCTTACTTGTCGAAAGGACTACGATAGATCTCCTACACTTGTGGGTCATCATGTGGCCAGCGTGGAGCTCTGGATCAGCCGCCTCATCGACGTCGCGGGGAAGCTCACCGCCCAGCTAGCCGTCATGGGCATGCCGGACGTCAGGCTCTCCGAGGACAGGAACATAAGCCCCAATGCCAGGCTGACCTTGTTCTTCGAGCGCATCCTCGACGCCCTGGATCAGCTCCGCTCCAACCGGGCAACTTATCTGGCCAACGAGGCCCGAAGGCTCTGCCGGGGTGCCCTGACCAAGGTGCTCACCAAGGTGGCGTTCTGGAACCCCACCGTCAACTTTGCCGACGCGCTGGAGAGCTTGCCGGAGGAGGCGGACCTCGCGGCGCTGAAGGAGCTTATCAAGCCCATCATCGACTGCGTCGACGGAGTCCAGAGGGTGGCGGGCCAGCACCGGGACTAGGCACCCCGTTTCTCGTTGCCGCTGCGAGTTCAAGACCAAGATAATTTTATCTTAAGTTAGAACCGCAGCTATTTTTGATGTAACATAACTTTGCAGTACTTTAAGATCAAGCATGATATCTTCCTGTTAGATCTTTGTTTGTATGTTTGCACCCTACGCTTGGTTGGATAAGGTTGCCAGCGCGTAAACCCATGCCGTGGTGCTTTGAGGACGGATCCTTAGCACCCTGCCGGGGAGGGCGCTTGCTTCCGGGCAAACCACCTTGCCGTTCTCAGCGCGGCCGCTTGAACTGTCGAGCGGACTCGAGACAGAGACAAGGGCGTTGCTAATAGCGGGTAGGCCACCTTGCCGTTCTCAGCGCGGCCGCTTGAACTATTGAGCGGGCTCGAAACAGAGCAAGGGCGTTGCCAATGGCGGAAGGGTCCCATTGCGTGCAGGTTTCCCATACAAGGAACGAGATCCTTTGAGGTAGACCAACTTATATAAATGAAATTAAACAAAATTTTGCATGACTTAGCTTTTCGTGGCCACGCGGATCGCTGTCGCGGCTGCAGACGGCACCAGAGGGCGGCTGATCGACGTCGCCTTCTCCTTTCGAGCCATCCCCATGAAGACGTCGATGCGTCGGCTTCAAAACCGGATTCTCACAGCTCGCGCCCCCTACCTGGCGCACCAAAGATGTCGGGGGACACGACACCTATGGGACCACAAAGAATCCCTTCTGCTACGGTTGGCGGGCGCGGGGCTGTGGGAAGATTGGGATTAGAAGATCAACGCGAGGGGATTATCCAGATTCGGGCCGCAAGTGATGCGTAATACCCTACTCCTGCTGGTTTGTGTTTACCTGGTCCAAAAAGTCCGAATCCTCTCTCAGTACGCCACGGGCCTCCTTTTATAGTCAAAGGGGCTGCCGCAGTGGCACACAGGAGGTGGAAAGTTGTACAGTAGTCGAGTCTATCTCCTGGCACCGTAGGACAAACGCATTTAATGTGCTGTCGACGTGCCCTTCTTGCTTTATCGGGGCCGGCAAGGAAGCTCGTCCCACCTGTCGCCTCCTCGCCTTGCTTCGACACGCGTCCAGGCTGACGAGGCGTGTAGTGCCACGCTGGCTGGCTGGCTGCTGAGTTGGTGTGGTGGTAGAGTCTTCACGAAGATCTGCACGCCACCACGTAGGTGCTTGCTGAGTTGACCTGGAAGTTGCATGCCGCCACGCAGGTGCCTGCCTAGTTAGCGGGCTGGCTGCTATGTGGGAACGGCGGTGGAGCCTGGGCGTGGGCCTGGCTGCGGCCTCATAGATGTCCCCAGCAAGGGTCTTGCCGCGGCATCGTGGGCGTCCCTGGCAAGGGCCTTTCCGGGGGTCTTGTGGGCATCCTCGGCAAGGATCTTGCCGAGGATCTTCGTCTTCTGGTTCTCATCTAGTCTTGTGGGCTTATGATTTTCACAAAGATCTGCATGCCGCCATGGAGGCGCCTCCCGAGCCTTGGTTCCAATGCGTCGATGGTGTCGGAACTCTCAGGCTCAAGGGTGGCGGACTCATTGGTGTTGGGCAAGTTGTCCCGGCAAGGTTCTTGCCGGGGCTGTGGAGGCCGCCCCGGCAAGGGCCTTGCCGGGGGAGTTCACCTCGCCCTTCTGCTCTTCATGCTTCTGGTCTTGAGCGCTGCTCTGGTAGTCCTGCGTCCTGCTTCCTCTGCCCCGGCAAGCATGGTC
The DNA here is from genome assembly GCF_018294505.1 of Triticum aestivum. NCBI lineage: Eukaryota > Viridiplantae > Streptophyta > Magnoliopsida > Poales > Poaceae > Triticum > Triticum aestivum. The sequence continues at coordinate 12,431,845 of NC_057814.1, forward strand.
ACAGGTGTGGCTACAACTGCCCGTGCAAAAGTAAAGGGGTACCAAAAGGACCCCTACTTTTGTACACCGACAGTTGTGGAGCTACTGGAGCCGATAGAGGTGGAGGATGCAACCATGGCGGAGGCCTGGAGGATGAACTTGGCGACACGGAAAGCCCGCCGCCTCAAACAGAAGACAAAGGAGGGACCAACAAGCAATAAGAAGGGGGGCCACAGCGGCTGTCGTGGTGGGGGACATGGTGAACAGGCGGGGCAGTGTCGGGGCGACGCAGCAAGTCATCCTGGGGAGCGGGCGACGACGAGGCATTGACCACGCGCCGGGCACGCGTGAGTGTGCCGGTGGATTCCGAGGCCGCTCTCCTATCGTCAGTTCTCTATCGCTCTCTCACCACCGCGGAGACGGGGGGCGCGCCGCCTCCACTGCTAGAATGCCAAGGCGCTATGGCTCGCCATCGAGCTGTCTGAGAGCGAGGCAAACAAGGAGATGTTGGCCAAGGCGAAGGAGGCCCATCATGCCAAGGAGCAGGACCTCCTGCTCCAGAGGCTGACGGGCCAAACATGCTCTGATGACTTCGACGTGATGGAAACTCCAGCTCTAGCTCTGACACTGCCACATACCAAACGTATTACATGGAGTACGGTCACAGTTGCGCTGGTGGCCGCAAGGGGAAGGTGTCGACGAGGAAATGGTCAATTCCTACACCCTTCCCCATTTTATCTAAGTTTTATTTATGATTTAATTACATTGTAGTATCAATATGCACTGTGCGTGGATGAATCATGATCATTTTGTCCGGGGATGAGCTATGATCCGGTTTACTTTACGTAGTGTTGCATAGACTGCATGAGTTTGAGATTTTAAATATGAAGAACGTGGCTGTGGGACAAAATATGAAGCATGTCCGGTCAATGTCCACGAATTCACGTCCGCTGATGTTTGAGGGGTCAGATTTGTTTATCACAGCAATCAGGCGTGCAGCATCTGCATGCAGGTGTGTTCAAAAGGTATTCTTGGGTCAAACTACGTGTGCTGAAAAGCATTTTTGGCCAAACCAAGTACTTATGGGCCAAATTATGTGTGTTTGTCTCCATGAAAGTGCCCAAAGGGTAAAGAAGAAACGACCATCTTCTATCTTCTACTCCCTCCGTTTCTAAATATTTGTCTTTCTAGATATTTCAACAAATGACTACATACATCCGTATGTGATAGTCTGTTTGAAATGTCTAAAAGACAAATATTTAGGAACGGAGGGAGTATTTACTAATTGGAGGCACCTTTCAAGTAATCTCAATAATCCACATCATCAAAATTAATTATACCATTGGATTGTAAAATTTACGTCCAGGATAGAAGGAAAACTTGCGTAACAGAGATGGCCCGTCCCACAAAAAATGCATCTGACACGTGCAACATCAGTGGTATACAAAATAAATAATGCCTTGATCTGTTCCCTCAAAATAAAAGCAAAGCCTCACGTCAAAAAAAAGAGAGAGAGAGGACAGCCTCGATCCGTTCCCGCAGAAAAAAAAAAGGATAGCCTCACGTCAAATGAATGGAAAGCCTCACAGAAAAAGAAGGAAAGACTCCACCCATATAAACACTCCAACAAAAAAGGAAAGAAACCCACGACCCGGGTGATTGCCCGTAAAATACTCCATCAATTAAATATTCCCTCAATTGAAATCACGGTGGACTCTTGTACATGGCCGCTGCCTCCTCCTCCCCTTCAATCGGGCTCTCCTACGTATGGCCCGTGGCTGTGATTTTTGTCCGTCAAATCAAGTGTATGCTCAACTCCCTTAATGGTGTTCCTCTCTACGCTTTTAATCTTGCTTTTCTAACTACAACAATTCATCATGTATATAAACCGTGTTCCACCTCATCCTTTGGGCATCACTTTACAAGTGCAGCAATCCATCATGTATATGTACATGATTTTATCCCACGATAGCCTATCAAGCAATCTAGCACGTTTATTCCAGTATATAATTTTATCACATGATATGTTGATTTAGCAGGTACTATCCACTCCAACATGCAGGATCTCCTAATTGTTTTCCACTTGGACCTTTCAATCTCAATTTTTCTATTTACGAGAATATTTATATTCCAGTACCTTATTTTATCCCACAATTGTTTATTTACCAGGGGCTGTTTGAACTTTGAAGTAGATGGAGCAAAGTGTAGCAAGAGATGATTTTTGTAGTTATATTTTCCTTTTTCAGAATTCAATCTATGATAGTCTAATTCATGTTTTGTGGATTCAGTATAATTTTACAAGGGAGATTGAGCGGAAGTTTGTCTACCAGGAAAGTAGAGTTGGTCGGGACTGCCTTGGATCGAGTCAAGACTCAAGACTAATCGATATAGTCGAGGACACAAAGAACCTAGAAAATCATGTTAGGAAATAGGTTAGATGTCATTTTCTATTTATTTATTTTGAGGAATCATACTAAGTTTTGATTTCTTGGGTTGGCCACATTGGGCCGCTTAAATATACCAATTGGTGTATATAGTTATGTTGGTATACATAGCATAGGGGCAGCCAGACAATGTCTTAGTAATGAGTATTCGTCACATCATGTTGCCAATATACTGTATACAAACAAACAAACAACATTTGATGGTTGTTCTACATAAAAACGTATGCAAAGAAATTTTGAAGTAGTAAATGTTGCCATAATATAGAAAAGCAAAGGACATCCATGTGATCAAAGAACATTCAGTTCTATCTTACATCTCCACAAGGTTAAATAAAATTTAAATCCAGTCAAAATTTCTACAACTTTGCTTACTACTAATAAATGATCTAAACAAGGGAGCACATGTCGTCCTTCTGCAAAGGAAGGCCGATCTGCTATGCTAATTAATTGGCCAGAATGTGGATGAGCGCGTCTTGCTTGACAAAGATAAATCACATTGGATGGAGCGGCTCATATCATGAAGCAACGACGTGTACCGAATGGCTTGACAAGCTCCTCCCATACGCCGCTGGATGCTGGCTGCATCTGATGTCACCAGGTGCAAGATAGTGACGTTGTGCAAGTTTAGTCTACAAGCTAAATCTGCTCTAGCGTTGATTATGCTACTTTGCATGGAATACTTGCACTAATGAATTACATGGATTCACAGATATTCTCGGCAAGTGCGGATTGCTAATACTTATTACTTTTTTATATAGTTCGTCTATGTGTATCTTTATTTTGGCCATATAACTAATAGAAAAGTATATATATTAAAATATCTTTTAACAATCTAAATTACTATAGTAACAAGAAAATATAGATGTATCATTAGCCCCAAAGATCACATACCATGATTATGTATGTGATATATATGTGTGTAGTAGGAATAGAAAGTATTAAAGAATCAGGTAAAACATAAAAGAAATTCTTTATGATTTTTTTGGTACGCACAACTTAAATCTGAATGATCTATCACACAGTCCCAGTAGCTTTATTAATCATAAAAGAAATTCAGCAAGAATTTGTTGGTTTAGACAACAACCTAAAATCTGAATAATGTATGGCTCTTAAATGTATGACAAACTAGAAATTTGTTATATACATTATTCTACAGTGTCACATATTTTCATAGAAAACCATGCATGTTCATTGTTGTTTATACAAACATATTCTTATATAATAAAACAAAACTAGGTACAAACCAATGTTTCCGAGGGAGGACTTGCTTGAATGTTGTATGCATATAAAATCTATTCCACGAAGCGAAGGGTTTTAAGATCGAATTCTACGGTGCTTCTATCGCAAAAATGAAGATGTATGTCTTTTTAGGTATTGAAAAGACAAGAGCATATATGTTACAATTCGGGCACTTGATCATCTACCTTTTAGAAACTTATATGTCATGAATACATGATACATGCAACAACTTTTGAATTTGTAGCCATGTTGTCCACAAATATAATATGGCAATCAATAATAACATATTCATATCAATGCCCAACATTTATAATTGGTACACACTTTGTGATACTTAATATTAAATGAGCTAGCCCGCGCAGATGCACAGGTTGATGACTAGTACTGCTATATTAGCATTTCTTTTCATAATTTTATTGTTTTTTGCATGTGATACATTAACGTGGAGTACGTACTACAATCTAGACTATTGTTATTATTTTGGCCAGGGACAACACACGGGGTTACGTGCGTCGACAAAATATAGTTGGTGAGGGACATGCACTACTACCACCAAAGGTATAGTAACACTCCACCTTTGCTTGTCGGGGACAGATAGAGACGTGCCGAAGACTTGGCTTGACTTGAGTCGTCGTCGTCGGGACCGTCACATGTCTAAATCTTACACCAATTTGGTGCTTATGTTATTATCTGCCCCCACCTTTGTCCATTTCTGCCGACTTATCCTTCCGCGATCGCTATTTTTTAAAAGAAAATTTGGATCTATTCATCAAATATCATGACAATACAATGAAAAAAATATATTAAAAAATATGTTCATATCCGTAGACCATCTGACTACAAACACTGAAGTTAATTGAAAGCTTCTTGCGGTTATCGTTGCTTCCTCATCGAAGCCAGACAAATCTTACTATAGTAGACAGTCGAAAAGTTATTGTGCTATGGCCCCAAAGAACTACCTCACTAGAACAGAAACCGTCGCCGATGAAGAGAAGCGTACATCGGAAGGACCCAACCTATAGACACATGAACGCAGATGGACGAAGACCAGATCCACGCAGATCCAACAAACACAAACACCGACCAGATCCCACGAGATCTGCCGAAGACACGCATTTGCACAAAAATAATGCCAAAGTAGTTCTACTGAAAATAGCATCAATCCGGATAAGTTTCACTCAAATCATGCAAATTAGAGGGCAAAACAAGAGCAAAAGTGTTTAAAAAAGTAGATACGTTGGAGACATATCACCATCTAGCTTGCTGACCTGGACCGACCGACTCGGGCTCCTCCATCGCCCAAAGCAATATGTCCACTAAACTACGGGTCGGTAATGGTAGATAGCGTCGTATCCAAGAAACGCGCTGTTGATTACCACTCGTGATAAAAAGAAACGAGGCTCCCGCGACCGCGTCGTCCCCGCAGCGACCGGTCGCCCCTCCCCCACCCCTCCCAATGAGCGCTCCCCCTTTCCTCCTCATCGCCGCCACCGTCGCTAGCGCCCGTCGCAGGCCTGGCCCGGGCAGCGCTGGCGGCGGCGGCCCCTCGGCCCTTCCCCTCCCAGGGGTCCTCCGGCGCGGGACGGGGCGATTCCGGGCGGTGCACTCAGGCAGAGGCGGTCCTGCGCGGCGTCAGAGATCCTGGCGCGGGCGGGGGCAAGCTCTGGGCGGCGGCGGCGTCGTTGACGACGGGGCAGCGCGGCGGCGCGGTCTGGAGGCGCCCGCCCGGCCCAGATGAATCTGGGCCGTTCGGGCCCCATCTGTGCCGGGGCAGGCCGTTGACAGGCGTGGCGTCTGCGGGTCTCTCAGGAGACGGTGGCGATGGGTCCGGCTGGTGGCGGGCGGCGGCTTCAGCTGCCGGCGTGCAGCAGTGCCGTGGCTGGGGCTTTGCGGTCCCGCTATGGGCCGGCCAGGCCCAGTTGCATGGTTTGCCCTGGCTGCGGCGTCCGGTCGGCAATCCTCGTCGGTGCGGGAGGCAGAGGCCTCCGGTGCGATGGCGGTGGAGGCGATTCCCTCCCGTTCGGCTCCGGTGCTTCCGTCCGTTCCATCTTGGCGGATCTTACCTCTGTTCTCTTGTCCTCGTGATGGTGTTCGCAGCAAGACGGCGTGGATGGGTCCAAGACCGTGGTGGCGCTTGCTTGCGGGTGGCAAGACGGTGGTTTGGCTCCTTTCTAGTGGGTGCCGGAGAAATCCCTGCTGGTTCTTCCGGCTTCGACGTGGTGATGCCGGTGGGTGCCGCCATTCCTTCTTGAAGGGCGTCGGTGCTACCCATCCCCCGCTCCCCTTCTGCGTGCTGGGGGAAACCCTAGGACTTGTCCACACAGCAGCATCGTTGGCGTCGCATTCCTTCTTGGAGGTGTTGTTTGGTACGCAGAGATCCGGTGCCATGGTGAGTGGTGGGACGTAGATGGAGGGCGCAGCGGTGGTGGACCATTCATGCTTGTCGAGCTGCCGTTGTTGGCATTTTGGTCTTCTTCCTTTTTTCTTTGGGCTTGTTGTGCCATTCGCCCAGGCACCTTGTGATTGATGTTCGTGCTTTATAATATAAAGCGGGTGAAAACCCTATTTCGTAACGGTCGGTAGCGCCCCCAAGATGCCATGGAACTATGGGTATTTCCATGAGGACTCGGGGCCAACGACTTTGGCAGGGTCATTCTTGCTATCCGATTGGAGTCTATCCCGATGCCCACGGGCTTCACGATGCACATGGACACCGCCGTGTTGATGAGGAACACTGGTTGCGCCTAGAAAATCATGGTCCGATCCGTCAATGATAGGCTCACCTTTAATAAAGGGTGTGCCCCCCTTCGTCGTACCTCATCTCATGAAGATCAACCACCTCGTGAACTTCAAGGTGGTGACTCCCGGCGTCTTTGAAGTGATCATCTTCGACACCAACAGCGTAGAGGAGGGCGCCAAGTCCAAGCCGTAGGAGGAGGCATTTTCCCTGGATAGCTAGTGTGTTATCTTTGTTGTTGCGTGTTAGTTTACTTTTGCGTTGGACTATTAGTTTAAGACCTTCGCATGTATGACTATGCTTTAAGACTTTTGCATATGACTAGTAATATATTGCGTATGACTATGATTTAACTCTCTATGACTATGTTGTGCCCACGGGAATGTGTGTGCTGATATCCTCGCCACTCTAGTAAAAGGTTACGAGACTAATTTCTAGTATCTACTTAAACAACAATACTTCGCATCTGGGTAAAACAAGAATGCAACCAAACACCAATGCGTGTGTTTGTACTCAGCCAAAGTGGAGAGGATGCGAGCATACAAACTATGCATGGAACATGTTTTTTGGCCAGCCAGATTGAGTCGGGCCAGAGATGCAAAATGCCCTAGAGACATCCTTTAATCTTTCCCGGAGCAATTTCTCTCTCTCTCTGTACTTCCATACCCACTTCATTCGGAATTATTTATCTCAGAAATGGATGTATATAGACGTGTTTTAGTTCTAGATAAACTCATTCTTACGACAAATAATTCAGGATAAAGGGAATAATAAATTATCCCATGGTTGGCGGCACGAAGTAGTATCCGCCTTCTGAAGTTATTTCTTGCGGCAATTTACAAAAACCGCCTGCGTTCACGAAACCGTTGTTCATTTATTATGTAGTACAACGTTTGCACGTGCAAACAGGACTCACGCCTCCCTTAAAGAATTGCAAGACATTTGGGATCGGATCATTACGCTAGTCATTTATAAAAGCTTATATTTCTCTATGGAGAGGAAATACATTACTAGACGAATACTGTCTTTGGAGGCTGAGCTCCATGGAGCTTGGTTCTAAAAAATTTGAATTTTGTCGAATTTCATATTTTCTACATTTCAAAACATACTAAAAAAACACAGATACACATGAAGGCATAACACACCCGTGTGTAAATTTTCAGGGGAAAATACATTAAAATGAGGGCTGTGCAAAAAAGGCAAATCTAGGGCTTTTTAACACATGATACTTTTCATCCTGCCAGGCCATGAATTTGTCTTTTTTATACAGGCAACATTCCAACGTTTTTCATCCTGAAACTTTACACACATACACATAACATCATTGTTTACTTCCACAATTTTTTTCAGATTTTTTTGGAACCGAAAATTTTGATTTTTGATTTTTTCTTCAAGAAAAGTCCTCCATAGAGGCCAAGAGCTAAACGTCCGTTCTCATTACCGGGGGCCTATAAATTTGCCCGCTCGCCGGGGGTCGAAGAGCATCACACGTTCCCCGGACTCAAAGCAACGAGCGAGCCAGCACTTTCTGCTCAGATCACCCGATGGGTTCCAGGTCCTGCTCCTACGTCTTCTTGCTCGGCCTTTGCTCCCTGCTGCTAGTGGTGCTTTCAGGCCAGCGCACGCTAGCTCGAGACACTCCCGTGTCCACAGCAACGGCCTTGGCTCCATTTGTTCATGCGCCTGCCAAGGGCGACGCCGGCGGCCACCGTAAGTAACCCACTTGCTCAACACTCGTTCCTATGGAGTTATGCTTCAACACTCGTAGCTAGCTGGTGTTCATGCATAGCTTGTGTGACCACAGGTGCTGATGTGGATAAGCCTCGAGTATCGGATGAGAAGCCAACAATAACCGGAATAATCTGGAGGCCCGTGCCTAAGATCCACTGCCCGTCCATCTTTTGCGGTACCAAGGCTGCCACTGCCACTGCCCCTGCGGCAACGGCACATCCATGACAAGAAGAAGATAGAGTGGTGGTTCGCAATGTAATCATATGCATGTTTTCCTACCCTGGTTTTAGTAATTTAGATATATATGTATGTGTTCCACGAGTGTTGCAGCGTGCCTGCAAAGGCCTCTCGATGGATACTAGTAGTGCTATGGTAGCACGGTCGGGTTGTAGTTTCATTCATTGTATCTGTCGATCATGCAATTGGTTGCTGTCTCTCGGTCCTTTTTTTGTTGTTGTTGAGGAATAACAACGTGTTCATTTTTTTTTTGAGGAATTTCCGAAAGCTGTAACCGTGCGACCCTTGCGACGCACCTCACGTTCGCCCATAAAACAACATCCGCCCACGGACCCACCCGGCGACTGTCGGTATTCACGCCGGCTTGCTACTAGACGGCCTTTCATGGTAGTCCGGCACTCCGGCTGACACTCCAACCGGGGTTCAACCATTCATGATCGTGTGCCTTACTGGTCCGGTCTGCCCCTCCACTGCCACCCATTCCCAGGTCCGGCACAGCATAGAACCGGGTGCTGCGTCGCTGCCCCCAAGTAATTAACCGTGGCCACGGCTGGCGTAAGGCGCGTAACGGCGTAAGAGCATCTACAATGGGATCCCTTATACCCGTTTCAAACGCCCGGACAGACCGTCCGGTCACTGACTGGTTACAAAAACGCGACCCAACCAGATCCCTTATATCCGTTTCAAACACTCGGACTGACCGGTACCCCTCATATCCATCTCAAACATGAAGACGATACGAGGGCTCACGGACACGCCCGGGCGCGCCCGGTTAGTCAGGCACGAATGAGGCAACCCCACCATGGACCACCTTTTCTATTTCTTTACTCAATCTTTTCTTTCTCTTTCTTTTTCTCCATCACTCACGTGCAAGTGACCGGACATATGAGAAAAAATATGAGAAGTATGGATGCGCGGACGAAAAAGTAGAGACTCAAAACGGACACGTCCGATGACTAACCGGGCGTGTCCGTGGGCGTTTGAGGGGTCGAATTAGAGGTACGTGGCTGAAGATGCTCTAACGGCATGTGTTGAAGCACATCACAAGCAACTTGCTGAAGAAATGCAGATTCAAGTACAAACATCTGTGCTCGTATTGACGATTGGGTAACTCAAACTGGGAAAGTAAATGTAACAGCAACACGCCCTTGTCCACTGGAAGAGAAGCAGCTCCGCCCTGCATTCCAAAGGACATCGCACTCTGAATGACATGGGGTCTTCTTCATCCTCATCAGGAGAACAAGTAAAGTCTCTGAAATCTGCCTTTACCAATGGTTAGGGTCTTCAGGACACTTCGACGGCGGCAACGAACAACCGGCAGCAGAGGTGCTCTGCAAGGAGATCCGCTTGTACCCCCTCGCGTCGCCTCCCTGGGCGATGCCAGGGGGCTAAAAATTCCAGTGCCGCCAGCCTCCCTCGGCCATTCTCCTGCCGCCACTGCCGCCGGCGAGGTCCGCGGTGGCGGCGGGCCCGATGCCAAGGCGCTAGGGCGGGCGGATCTGCAGCAGGAGCCCCATGAGGCGGCAAGGGCGTCTCTTGTGGTGCGCCCGTGGGCAGCAGGCAGGGTGGCGGGCAGCGGCCAGGACGGCGATGGGCTTCCCTTCGTGCATGGATGGTGGCAACACTCCATGGATGAACCGGTGGATGGCTCTGCCTGAAGATGGGTCGCGGCAGCCGCGGATCTGGCGTCCCCTCCAGATCCACCGCGGCATGGTCTTGGCTGGCCGGCGGTGCATGGAGGGACCGGTGAGGGTATGGAGGATCTCTACCGGAGTACCAGTAGCGGCATTCGTCTTCATGGCGAGACTCCGCGCGGTTCTAGCCAGTCACGAGATCGGGACGACACGGCTTCCGGTGAAAATCGCGCCTGACTGCGGTCTTGGCGGACGATGGCGGCGTCTCTGACGTCGTTTCTTTCTCGAGGCATCGTTGTTGCAGGTCACGTCAACCTGATCGGGAGGTTCGGGGAAACCCTAGATCTGGGTCTACCGGATCGGACAATGACGACGTTTCGATGTCGTTCTCCCTCCTGTGGGCATCGTTTTGGACCAAGTGCTGGCTGGAAGGGACAAGAGGAGGAGCGGTGTTTCATCTTGTCCATTGATGACGGCGGATCTCGGCGGCGTGGCGCAGTGGAGACTCGGCGCCTCATGAGCGGAGATCGACTCGCGCAGGAGGGTGACGCTGCCTGGCGTCGTGGTGGCGTCGGTGGCAGCTAGACCGGGCAAGGTTGATGCAGCAGTACAGCTCTGAAGATGGATTAGTGGCAGGTGGCTGCGACGGCCTTATACCCGGCACGCGTCCTGTTTGAGGAGCACGCCGGATTGGTGGGTGCCCATACCCGGCAGGCGTCCTGGTTGGGACCTCAAGTCTTAGATGTTAGGTTTGGCTGTGAGGTCTGTTTGGTATTAGGCCCAGACTTTCAGCGCCCCTCCATCAACTGGATAGGAATACCCGATAGGCTGCGAGGTCAATAATTAATAAAATGGCCGTATACATCGTGCAAATGCAGAGGCCGGGGGTCATCCTCCTTTTTTAAAAAAAGACACTTCAACGGCACTCCCGATAGAAAGAGGCTAACACCAACATCCAAACCCGCACTGCACCAGGCTACAATACCACTCGATTCAGTAACATCCAGCTTCTAATTGATTCTTCCACCGTCTCCCCGCGGCAAAAAGAGTATCACAAGGATGACAAAATACACATTTATCTCTCCTATACTTTATAGTTATCCTATTAGTATGAGCCACTTCTTAGACAAGAAAGAATTAAGGGTAATGGTACACCTGCATAATACTACTTACGTGTTTGACGTAATATGCAACGTGGTCAAATAGAACTAGAGATATAAGAGGATAAAGCGCGGCCCACCCTCCTGAAAATCCGAGGGGGCGGGGGGAGGGGGGGTGTGGAATTTAATTAGTTTGGAAAATACGTTAGCCTTCGCAGGCCCTTCGTAGATGTAGGATTATCCGAAAATTAATATGGAAATCCCCCTAGAGCAGCACGTAGTTTTTTTTTTGAAGGTCGCAGCATGCTGTTGGCGTCCAATCACTTCCAAGCAATCAACTAAATTAACACAACGCATGGCATGTAGGAGCTCCTGAAACCTCTGGACGTGCGACCTATCATACATACGAAAGAGTATGATTTGTAAAATGTCTGTATTGTCCTTTACACGTTTATTGAGGGGGTGTGCCGAATCAGGACTTCAAGCAACCACCTAAATTAACATAGGAACAAAAAGCAAAATAGAATAAAAAATCATGGGGCCACACAATCAGTTATTAATGCAGCCTGAATGGAAGCACACCCGACGACACACGAGCTGGATAAAGCTCTCGTGTCGTGTCGTATGCACATTTAGCAACACCAAAAATCCCCTCAAAAAAAACACCAAAAATGTTGAATCAAAATCAAATGGAGAAGGTATTACTAATTAGCGACGGGAGAAAGCAGCAGCTGGGTATACGTAATTGTCCCTTGGTTTCGACTGGCTGGTTGTGCTCTGTTCAATCTGCTTATACCAGGTACCATTTGTCCAAACTTGTCAATGAAGTGGATAAACTGAGTTTTCTACGGCACCACAGAACACATGGTGGTCTGGTCGTTTGTGAAAAATGGCGAGTATCTTTGTCATGCATAATTCAGGATTGAAAGTTACACACATCCATGTTTGTCTATGCGCAAGCATCTTTCCGGCTTACATTATTTTAGTTTACAGACAACTAGCCCTGCACCTAAACTGCTCCGGGCCAATAGCTCCTGTGCGATGTTTTTCATGCGAATTGGAAGGAGTGCGATGTAGTTCGAATGAATGGCTGTGGTGCGACACATTTTAGCGTGTAAATAGCCCAGGGCCACATGGGGGTTAAATTGGTCATCAACCAAGCCCGTTTATGTTAGGACATGTGGGTCCAACTTAATTGGTCCTCAAAATAGCTGACCGTGCCCTGCCGCCCCCGTCCGCCCCCACTGCCACTCTGCCCCCCCCCCCCTTCTTCTCCGGCGGCGGCGGATCTTGCATTCTCGGCGGCGGCGGCGGAGCCCTCATTCTCACCGGGCGCCCGTTCCCTTCGTCCTCAGAAAATGGTGAGTGAATTCGAACCCTAGTCCCGTTCCTCTCTCGGGCCCGTAGATCTCAGCTCGGTTCCTCTGTTTTCGCTTGTTGAATCGATAGGTTGTGAGGGGAGCCCGTGGGCATACTGAGATGGAGCCGCAAGATTCAACTTCGAATAGGTAATGCACCTCTCTCTGATCCAATTTCATCTGCTCTTTCTCATGGGCTCACATTGTCCGCCACTGACAGAGGGGATGCTGTCGCTTGGACGTTCGAATTGACGGTCAATTTCTTTCCATCAAAGGCAAAATTAGTTGATGGTAGCATACAGAACATTGAGAGAGACACAATTGTTAGATGAGAGGTTGAGTTTACAGAGATTGATCCACAAGTTCTACAGAACATCGGAGAGAAGACAGTGAAGAAATGGGTGGAAAAAATTGGGGAGAATATTGTTTGAGGTCCAGAGCAAGAAGTATCACTGTTGCCGTTTGATGATTGGAAAGGAGAGTATGTGAGAATAGAAGATGGTGAACAGATTGTTGAAGAAATCGATCGGCAAAACGGTTGGACCAGCAAACGGGCTAATTTTTTTGCTGAGCTCGTTGATCTGGATATTTTTTTCGAAGGTTGGATATGTGTCATCACACTTGGCTGCGCAGATGGTAGATGATGATTGGGCTTCACAGAGGCCATTGATTCCCATGTGTACTGAACTTACAGTAATAGCCGAAGAGGGACAGGTGACTGGAACTGAAACTGCAGCTACTGTTGATTGGAATGTAGTTGAATTAGATGAGCCTACTGATTTGGTCATTGCCCCAATGCCTGACATTGAGATGGCCAAACTTTTTGGCATTCTAGTCGATGACAGAGATAAGATGGAGAGGGGCGAATCTAGTTTGCCTGCTAATGCTAATGAAGATGTAGATGGACAGTTGATGAAACAAGCTGCAGATGAAGTAGATGATGCACATGATGATGAGCTGGTGCATGTGTATGACAAAGAAAACCCTGTCATTGAATTGGGGAAGTTGTGGCCAAACATGAATGAATTTAGAATGTGTTTCAGGACTTATGGATTGAAACATGAGTTTGATGCCAAGACTGTTTGGACTGATAGAAAGAAGTTTTATGCGAGGTGTAGAGGATTTGATGGTAGTGTCAAGCCTTGCAAGTGGTACATATCTGCTAGACTGCAACCTGATGGAAGTACTGTCAGGGTTAACCAAATCTCCAATCAACATACTTGTATTACAAGTTCACAGAGAGTATCAACCATGACATCACAACTTTGGGTTGCAGAAAACATCACCCCAATTTTAGCCAAAACACCAAACACTACTGCCAAGAAACTGAAAGTAGACTTGGAAAATATGTACCCCATTAAACTGAAATATACCACAGTGTGGAAGGCAAAATAAAGGGCAATGAAAATTTATATGGTGATTGGGCAAATACATTTAGGATGCTTTACAACTTCAAAGCAGAGGTGGAAAAGAGGTCACCTGGCAGTGTTGTGGAGATAGATACTGAGGTATCAGCCGAAGGTGAAGTCAAGTTCTCCAAGTTTTTTATGGCTTTGAAGCCTTGCATCGATGGCTTCAAAGCAGGCTGCCGTCCATATTTGAGCATAGACTCATCATTTTTGACAGGCAAGTGGAATGGTCAGTTGGCAGCATGCAATGCTCTAGATGGACACAACTGGATGTTTCCTATTGCTGTTGGCTTGTTTCAGTCAGAAACAGAGGCTTCATGGACATGGTTCATGATCCAGTTGAAAAGATGCCTAGGCCCAATGTCACCTTTGGCTATACACACAGATGCATGTAAGGGGCTGGAAAATTCAGTGAAAAATGTTTTCCCACATACTGAGCAGAGGGAGTGCTTCGGTCATTTGTGGATGAATTTGCTCAAAAAAATTAGAGGAGAAGAATTTGGGCGCATGTGGCCAGCAGCAAGATCTTACACTAGAGAGACACACAAATATCATCTTGATAAGATAATGGCAGCATGCGATGAGTTTGGTCCATGGCTGAACACCTACCATTCTTTGTTATGGTACAGGTCAGGATTCAAGACTGCCATCAAGTGTGACCACATCAACAACAATTTGGCAGAGAGTTTCAACAACAAGGTGAAGGAGTTAAAAGATTTGCCTGTGCATGACATGGTTGACCAAATCAGGATCATGCTCATGCGGTTGTGGGAATTGAGAAGAAGGATAGGTGATTGTCTGCAAGGTGATAAGCTTCCAGCAGTGGTACAACAGGTGGTCAATAGGAGCAGAAGTCTTTCACATTTGTTTGTTGAAAAATCTTCACCTTGGGGTGCTGAAGTTAGAGATAACAAAACTGGAAGGAGACATGTTGTTAACACTGAATTGCATGATTGCACTTGCCTCGAGTGGCAACACACTGGTAAACCATGTGAGCATGCCATTCTTTTCTTAGCATCCCAACCGAAGATAAACATGCACCCATATTTGCATGAATATTATTCGGTAGCAAAATTCAAAGCTGCATATGCTACTCCAATTCCAGCACTTACAGATCAGTCTCAGTGGCCTGAAGTGGAGATTGAATTTTCCATGTGTCCTCCCTTAACGAAAAGAAAGGCTGGCAGGCCTAAACAGAGTAGATTCAAGGCATGGTTTGAGAAAGGTGGGAGTAGTAAGAAGGGAAAGAAAGATGGAAAGCCAAAAAGGGCCCAAAAAGGTAACAAAAACAGATGCAAGTTGTGCCAGGAACTTGGGCACAGAGTGGGGTCTGTCAAATGCCGTTACACTCCTGAAAAGCGAAAGTATGTTCTTGTTTATTTGTCTGTGTTTTGATTTGGTGCTTTTTTCCAATTACTATATCTATAACATTTTCCCAATGGCCAAGAGGAAGCGCGCAAGTCAACCCCTTGTTGTTGAACAGTGTTGGCCAACAAAAAAAGCAAGAGCCAATGGCTGTAGAAAGAAGAGAAGTGTGCCTGAGCCTGAGCAGACTGAAGAAAATCATGCTGCAGTCAACATTCAGACTGAAGAAACTGATGTCGAGGTGCACACCGAAGAAACTAAAATTGCAGTCAACATTCAGACTGAAGAAACTGCTCTCGAGGTTGGAACTGAACCTGAGCGTGTCGAGGCTCAGACTGAAGAAACCCATGTTGAGGTACACACCGAAGAAACTGAAACTGCTGTCAACGTTCAGACTGAAGACACTAATCTCGAGGGTGTTGGCAAGGTGTTGAAAAGACCAGTGAAGAAAACCAAGATGATCAGTGAACTTGTGTGTAGTAGAACCAAAAACAAGAAGTGCTAAGGCGAAGAAGGGCACACGACATGGTAGGAAGAGGTAGAACAGAGAACTGTTTGAAAATTTGTGTCATGTAATAATATTTGTAACTTGATGCGTACTGGTAGTCACTATGTATCCCCGTATTTCTATCCGAACTTGTTTTTTGGTCATTGTTTTAAATTCAAATTTGGATTCAAAGTTGGGCTCAAATTTTAATTAGGGATGGGGTATTGATGTTTTAATTCTATCTAAAGTACCTCAACTGAAATATGTTTGCTTGCTGATCAATCCGAGCCCTTTTGGTACGTAGAATTCATAGTCATGAAAAGTGTGTTTCAAATGACCTCCAAAGATAGGGTAAACGGCTTCATATTTAAACAAGTTTTTGGCACCTTGTCTAAACCAGCCAAATAATTTTTCTACACATCTATTCTACCTATGTAGTGTAAATCTAAAGTCTCACTATTTATTGAATTAATTTTATATTATTTTCTTTTCTTTTTGAAAAAACAAGGTTTAATAGAAAATTATATATAAAACAAGTTTAAAACATGAAAATGGGAAGTAAGTTAAGATCTTTCTTAGTCAATCCAAAATGAAGTTTTGGTGAGGTTTTCACACTTTTCATTTTCAAAACCCCACCTACTCTCGGGTGCCCACTACTCTCTCCCTTGAACTCCATACTACATTGTTCAAGGAATGATAATTTAGTGAAGGATTTTTCGTAAAAATGTATGTAAACCATATTTTTATATTTTTCTCGTTACTATACGACATAATAAGACTATGCGCGCAAGTTTTATATTTTTTTGATTTTTTCGAATTAGTTATGCTCAACCATAATCACTCAAAACCCCTCAAAACCTCTGAAAACCCCTCAAAACCCCGCACACTCCCGGGTCGTTGTGCGTGGACGGTTGGGATCAGGCGCTAGGGTTAGCTACAGTGTCCTTCGATCCGCATGAGACGCGCTGATTGGTTGAATCAGTGGGGTTTGGATCAGCCTCTCTCGTTGGGGCATCAGGACCGTTCTTTTGAATCCAACGGCACGAGTTGACAAGGTGCATGGACCAAGCCTATGCAGCGCCCTTTCCATCGTTGCATGCGTGCCTACCCGCAGCGCCGGCGCCCGTTGCAGCATGCATGCCCACCCGCAGCACTGCGCCTGTGCGTTGCATGCATGCCCTTGACGTAGCCCTGCTCCGCCACCCCTCTCGACGCAGTAAGCTGTCGCATGCCTACCATTAGCACCGATGCAGCGTCGCATCAAAGCATGCACCCGGCCACAATGCAACAGGCAGACCCCGATGCAGAGACAACCAAAAAGCCAACGGTGCATTGTGTGCTCCTCTTTGAACGACACAATACTGGCATGATGGGTATTGATGCAGTTCAAATGGCATGCTTCTCGTTACAAGATGGGAAAATTAAGGCGTTCATTATTGTCACGTCTCCCATCGACCGAACGTTGCCCTCTAGCCAGGCCCTAGCAAGCAGGCTACATTGCCATGCATGCATGCACGGGCGGCACACGCAGAGAACCCGGGGCAGACGTCTCCCCTTCACCCACGACGACACAGACGCGTGCGTGAGACCATCCCCCTTGACCCGCGACCGGTGGCACAGAAGCGTCGCAGCCCGTTTCCCACGCTCGTGTACACACTTCGTTGGGGCGCCACCAAACGCCGCCCGCCCATTAATTCTACCGGGTGAAACCACTCGAAGAAATCAAAAACCACGTCGCACTTGGGCTATTTAAGCCGGGCACTATCGTCTTCCTCTCCCTCCTCATCCATACCCCATCCTCTGCCTCCTCTGCCCTCCTTCTTCCTTCTTCTCCATCAAACCCGATCGAGCCCTCGAGCCACCATGCAGTACAACGCCCCCACCTACCGCTTCCCCCCAACCGTGCCGGAAAGGCTCTACCCAGCCGGAGTCTACGTAGAGAGAACCCTTAGGGTGTGGGCGATCTCAAGGTGGAGGGGCGCAAGGGAGTTAACGGAGTTCGTCCTTGCGGCCGGCTTCCGCCACCTCCCCCCCCCCCGGCTCTCCAAGGATGTACCATGTTGAGGAGGTCAACCACAATGGCGTTGTGGTTGGGCTCCTCGCTACGTTCACTAACCCCTTCGATGCTTTCCACCTCCTCGGGCGAGTGTATTGGGTTGGTTGTGAGTTCATAGCTTTCACCACCCATAACATCTTCACCGACTTCAACAACATCTTCCCCAACAACGGCGTTATGCACACGCTCCCGTACCCCATCAACAACGGGGAGGAGTGAAGGGCGCCCGGAGGAGCGAGGTGGCGTTCACCCGGAGGAGGAGGAGAAGAAGAACGCGAAGAAGAACCCGCGTTTGGTGCCCCCCGATCTATCTAGCTTGCTATATATCTATCGTATTAGTATTGTAAGTTGTAATCGTTATGCTACTATTATTAAGTTGTATTAGTATTTTAAGTTGTAAGGCTATCGTGGAGTTGTAAGGCTATCGTGGAACTATGGGTTGCAATCGTTATGCTTCTATATAATCGTTATGCTACTATATATATTGTGTGTTTCATGCTATTATTTGTAGATTGCTATGGGTTGTTCTTGCTATTATTTGTGTATTCTATGGGTTGCTACCGGCCCGGGTTGCTACATCCCAATCACCACACACACCATCTCCAAAATGTTGGCCAAATAATGGGTCATGACCCAAACCATGGACATGCAACTAGGAGCCCCATGCAAATCCACTATGGACATGCAACTAGGAAATGCAAACTAATTCACTTCATGTAAGCATGCAACTCATTTAGTTCATGGAACCGTAGACATGCATAAAAACAAGTAACATTTAGTTTTAGTGCATCAAAAAATGATCCATCACAAAATTTAGTGCAAGAAAAAGGGGCGCCCAAGAAAAAGGCCACGGTAAAAACAAGTAACATTTTATTTGCCGAAGTTAGAGGTGGGCTGGTGCCCCTACGCGGGTGGGCTGGTCTCTATTTAGGCATGGCTATTTTTTCACGGCCCAACATCTATTCGGTAGCCCAGTTTTGTTTCTTACTAGAAACTGAATTTGGGTGTGTACTCTGTTAACTCAAGAACAAAAACAGAGAAAACAGAGCATGAACACTGAATAATCTGTCTTCCAAATTGCTACTTCAATTCAGATAGATGAACTTGGCATGGCGCACAGATCACATCCTCTACCCTGACAGGCCTAAATGCCCATTCTAATGACGGATGAACAACAAATAAAACAAAAACAGAGCAATGATACAACAATAGAAACCCCTGCCATGAAATTTGCTTGCTTCTGCAAATCGATCATCTGCATTATATGTTTCTTGATCTTCTTCAGTTCCTCGGTCAGTTCGGACTCCACATGCAGTTCAGCATTGCGTGCATACATCGCCATCGGCACGACTCTGCCCGCCCCTCCGCCCGAGCTCCCCATATTTTCCACAGCAATCGGCGGCACCCCGCCCAAATTGAGCTCCCAGGTTGCGGCCACGCGCGAATCAACGTAGCCCTCAAACTGAATCCTATGAACATATTCATGAATCCACTCGAAATGGTAACATTTCTTCAGGATCTGGAAACAACAACATGAACCCTAAATCCCAAATTCGAGGAGAAAAAAATAAAATATGGAGAAATCAGAGCAAAAGACAGCGAAAGAACGGGCTTAGAACTTAGATCTAACATTGCCATCCCTTCCTGCCATTGGTTTGCTCAAGCATTTCACAAATTCCCGCCTAAGATTGCCATTGTCATCCCTCTTAGTGATCAACCATTTAAGAGGGTCTGGGCATGGGCAGTCAGGGCACCTTGTGAGCAGCACTGGTCCATACTGTCGCCATTTTGAGTGCGTGGCGGAGGAGGTAGACATTTGTGCTAGGTCACCGGAGAAGAGAAAGATTGGGAAAGGGGATGAATGGGCGGCGGCGGGCGGACGGGCACGGGCGCTCGTCTCTTCTAGCTACGAGGAGGTGGGTCCCGCGAGTAGACAAGTGGTGGGTCCCGCGCTTACGTGGATAAGTGGTGGGTCCAGCCCCCAACAGCTAACGAGGGCATCATTTGAGTTTAACAGCCATGTCGTGCGTGGGTTATTTACCTGCTCAAAATTGTCGCACCACAGTCATTCGCTCGAACAACGTCGCACTCTTGCCAATTCATCTCAAATGTGTCGCACAGGAGCTATTGGCCCAAAGTGCTCCTGTCCTGCAGCATGAAAACTGAAAAGCAACATGGCTTTGAAAGCTCAATGGCACTGGATACCTGCTCCAAAATTCATTTTCTTTGCTCAGCGGACTTATGCCGAGTGAATATAAGATCTAATAGTCAAATCCAGTTGTATACATGTACGTGGTACACAGCCCCAAACCCTTTTCACATAAACGACAAACAGTGAACTTGAAAACCAATCTGCTATTTGGTTCCCAAGCCAAATCATTTCATTCAGTAATGCACACGCTGTTTCTTTAGGATCTTGTCACTGCATTTCACTGAATCAAGTGGACATTCAAGGGTTTGTTAATAGCCAGTGGATGGTAACCATGTAAAAACCGAACTGACACAGCTACCTTTGCTTTTAAAACTGCTATCCAGAGTTCAAACAGGGGGCTGCTATAATTTGATAATTTCTACTCAGGCAAATCCTATATATGAAAATACAGAAACTAGAAATGTATTGACTAAGACAATAAATGCTAACCCCTTCATATAGTTGGTGCAGACAATGATGGTGGGAATCCAGCATATAATAGACCATGTAAGATGGGTTTGCTAAGCTTAGCAAACAACTCGACCTGCAACGTCTTCACGTCCACCAAAAGGCATCCTAACTTCAGCTCCTCTGGCAAAGATGTGGTGTACAACGCTTCCATGAGCAGGTATCCACCGGCTACACCAATGAAAACAGCACGCTTTACAGGCAACAGGATGACCTTCTCCGAGTGCCACTGGTTATTCCTCATAATGGAATACGCTAGCCAATATGGATCATCATCGCTATCCTTATCATAGACTTTAGTGAGCATCCCGAGCGTTCCTTCAGTTGTCTCCAGAATGGCAAACTCACTTGTCCAGTTTTGATCAGGAGGGAGGTCGACAACAGAGAACTTCATTGCGCACACATCAAGCACAAGCAACTTGCTCAGGAAATGCAAACATCAATAGAAGCATCTGTTGGCATATTGATGATTGGAGTAGGACAGCCCATGCTCAGAGTTCTCAACTGAAGCAAACACAGCCGGAGCGCTCCATTGGTCAAACGTACGAGCATGCCACTGTCTATCCAAAGAGGAGGAGGAGACCACAAGCAGCAGATTCATTCTGCATTTGGCCAAACACATCACCTTGAATGATAAAGGATCCTCATCCTCGCCAGGAGCAAGGAACGTCTCCAGACTGAGGACGTCGGGTTTACGGACAAGCGCTTTCAGGCCGACGGGGAGGGCGGGCAGCACGATGTAGCGGCGGTGCACGGGGTCGCACACAGCGAGTTCCCTGACAAAAAATTGGCACACCTCAGCGCCCATGGCCCCGGTTTTTTCCTTGGCCGGGTCGCTGGCTAGGAGGGCGCGGCCGTGAAAGAAGTCAACTTGACTCCAGGAGCGCCCGGCGGTGGAGGGGAGTAAAGAGGAGCATGAGAAATTGAATCCGGTGAAGGCGCGGGCTGTGGTGGCGGAGGGGTGCGGCGGCTGGGCTGGGATGAAGGGATCTTGGAGCACGCCGATGAGGGGCGGCGGGTGGAGGACGCGGTAGAGGCGGAGGAAGGCGTGGCCGGCTATGACGTGGCGGAAGGAGGCGCAGGCGGTGGAGGCGCGGGCCAGGTCGGCGGCATCGGGGAGGCGGAGGAAGATGTCCTCGAGCAACACTTCCGGAATATCCGCGATGGACGGCGGCGGCGGTGGGCTTTGGTGGGAGCTTGGCGGCGGCGGCGCCATTACTGTCGTCGGGGAATTCCCATAGGAATGACGTGTTTTTTTTTATACTAGGTAATTGCCCGTGCGTTGCAATGGGAACATAAATGTTCTAGTGGCTCGATCCTAAACATGTCAAACATATATCTTAGATATAGTATACGAATATATTTAAAATGGTATAGTAGTATATATAGTACCACATGGTAGTATATGAGACATATGGGGTAACTACCACTGGCTGACAGATATTAATCCTATTCATCACCCAGGATGCAGAATAAGTTATTCTTCACCCAAGGTAATCTTACGATCGCTTCATAAATAAATTACGTTTGAAATACAAATAGTTACATTCATATTGTTTCACTACGTAAAATTTGATATAAGAAAACAAAAAAAATAGGTTATAAGACCTATTTTATCGCATTTTATGTATGTTTTTTGTATGTTTTACATTACGTTTTTACGTTCGTAATTTTATGTAACATAAAATATTTTTTGCGGCGATATATTTTCTTACGTTCTCTTTTTAGTATGAAGTAAGACAAAATTTACGAAACCTAAAAATACGGTGCATTGACCTCAAAATAGAGAGGGGGTGAAGAATAACTATTTCTCATCCAGGGTGACGAATAGCGCGACCCTATATATATATATATATATATATATATATATATATATATCAACAGTCTGGAAGGCATGAAAACCTGGACAGTGTATACCTTGAACTATGTCAATGGCTTGAGCTTGTACTCCCAAGTCCCAACTGTTTCACCATCTAAATCTGGTCAACATTATCAGCATGATCAGCGTTTACTCTTTACTTTCTCATGTGCAACATCATCATGAGTACGATCTTAGATGATAAACAGTGTCCACTACTTATGGTTGTTTATTGTGTGAATCTTCAATCGGAGTCAGGTGCCCTTGGTGCCTTTCTTGCACAAACTAAAACTTCAAAAAGTGAACAGAATCTGATGAAGTAATTAGGATAGAAAATTCCTAGTAGCGGAATACAAGGTGAAAAAACTGAAAGTAATTTACTATACTACTATAGTTTAGTACAACTTCTTCACATGTATAGGAATTGAATAATGACCAACAATCTAAAATCATTCACTTACGAAGAAAGAGGGAAGAGAACAGAGGGGAAACCATCATATCCAGATGTGGCATACTCGGCTCCTTCCTGTCTTGTCACCATCTTCGTTCATGTTCTTTGCTGGTCGATTTTCTCAGCAGGGGCCAGGGCACAGGAAGCTTTGTTCAAGGAAGAACCTTTGTGAGGCCAAATAACCAACAAAATTCTTGTTTACATAGACACAATAAAACATAAATGATGAACTACACAATAATTTCTTAGTGATCATGCAATAAGCTGGTCCCAAATCTAAAACTTCCGCTCACATAAAAAATACAGGAAACAATATGCATATATAATGATTTTACGCCATAATGATTATTTTGAGAAACTCGTAATATATATTTGGATGGCTCCACAACAAAAGTATGAAATTCTTCATGTTGAAAACATAACACAAAAAAGGGAAATACGAATCTCTTTGAGACATATATCAACAAAAGGAGAAAAAATATTATCTCAGTGACCAATCGAAATCGTTGAAAGTTCAACACACCAGTCCTTGAGCAAATGTGTACCCGCAAAGCAATTTTTTCTCGAGTGCACTCTTAAATCTTTTGTGTCGCATGTAAACAACATCAAATTACAGTAGACAAACATGGTGTATATGCATGTGTGGTAGGTGGCCCTAACAGAAATCACGAGAAAGACAATGAGTAATGGGAACTTCTCTTTTGTAATGGCCTGAGTGGTGGTTATGTATATAATGAAAACAATGTTCAGAGAAAGGTATCACGTACACAGAGACATGTAGCTGGAGAATCACAGGCCCTCAATCAAAAAGCTAAATGTCAGTAAAACGTATTATGTGGACTGAAGGCATCACGTACACCACGAGACATATAGCTAGAGAATCATAGATTATCTGAATGAAAAAGTCAAATGTCTGTCAAATAGATTGAGTGATTTGCATGGCATACGTACTGTTGTCCCTCCTTGCCTCTATCCGCTCATGACAAAGGCGAAGCCTGCCGGCGGCTCCAGGCAGCGGTGTGGGTGTGGTCTCTTTAGCCGAGAAGCGATACTCCCTGATTTGGAGCCGTAGCGAGGTGGTGGTTGCTTGGGGACGTGCAGCTCCCCACCATAATAGTCTTCATCGATCACGCCGGGCTCGTCATTTGGGGTTACAGGCGACAAACCAATCACGCTGTCCTCAATGCCAAACGCCCCAACTTCGCATGGATCCTGTGCTCGGAGGCGATCGCATGCTAGTGTCGACGCTGATCTGGAAGACCTCAATATCCTGGTGGACATCAGGCGCGTCGCCGACGCCATCGTCCCCCCAGACTGATTCCTCCTGTCGTTGCAGAGAGAGGACGAAAGAGAGAGGGAGAGGTGACTCTCAGTCTCAGTCGGTCGTACCGTTCGCCCATTCGGCCACCAGGCTCCTCCCACTTGTAGCCACCGCCGCGACACTGCTAAAGAATAGAGAAAGGTTGAGACAGGAAATAAATAAATGCGATTACGGTGATTGGTTCCCAAATTATCGTAATTGAATCAACTCTTATCTATCAACGCACGAGGAAAGGGGCGGAGATAGGGTGTCATAGGACGTGTGTGGGTGGCAGACGAAGTTGGACGAAGGCGAGGTGGGGCGCCGAGGGACTCTCCGATTTGTATGAAGCGAAACGCGAGGAGAGAAAGCCTGGGATTGCGTCCTATTTTTATGTCCTATAATTTCTCGCACCTGATTCTAGCGCCTGATTTTTTTCTCAATGCTTGATTGTGTTTCCTTTTATTAGGGGCGGACGAAGGCAAGGGATCACTTGTTGACGGAAGGTTGGACAAAAGAATTGACGTAAGAGGGGAGAGGGAACCTTACGTTTCTTTTAGATAGTAGAGAATCAATAGGAATGGCGTGTAGCTTTTCATCCCTCACGAATGGGCCAAATTTAACGGACCTAGATGTTGATTTGCAGGGCCTACACTGTGCTGCCTATACTAACTTGAGCCATCTCAAAATCAAAATTTCCCCAAAAAAAGTCTGGAAATCAAAATAGTGTTTATACTAATTTTAGGGAGATTTTTTCTTTTCTTTTGTGGGCAACTTTAGGAAGAAATTGCATCAAAAAGAACTTGAGAAGAAATTTCTATCACGGTGAACACAATGTGTGATGAACGCATGTTTCCCTGGGCTACACAATATGTCATCAAACACGGGATGAGATTTCATGTCTAAACAGAACTCTGTAACCCAAGTTGGTGGTGTATTGTCAAGCTAGGGTTTATTCCCAACTCGCCCGAGCGAAAGGAAACGGGCTGTTCTTTTTCTATTACAATCTTGTGCCGTAATATGTGTGGGGATAACTTTTTTGTATTTTTGCTAGATCCTTTTGTCCTAGAATGCTCTACCAAGCTATTTACATATTTAGATGCAACTAAGTATAAACACATTATATATTTTGCAAACATTGGGTAGCACAAATTAATTTAGTAATAGATGTGATTTTCTTAAGAAGTGCTGAGATTTAGGACAGGCACATATTTGCTTGAATGTTCAAACTAAAAGATAAACTCAAATCATCATGAACAAATATATTTCCAGTTCAGGTCATTAACAAATAACTAAATATAAATGTTTTAATGTTAATAACAATTAGGATAATCTTACCTTTCCATAAAAAAATCATGTCTCTAAACAATAAAGAAAACATAGTTTAGCTAGT
The DNA here is from genome assembly GCF_018294505.1 of Triticum aestivum. NCBI lineage: Eukaryota > Viridiplantae > Streptophyta > Magnoliopsida > Poales > Poaceae > Triticum > Triticum aestivum. Next base: position 12,457,282 of record NC_057814.1, read on the forward strand.
TGTGATGAAAAAATCAATCGGCATAGAAATAGTTATTTATCACATGACTTTAATAACAGTTCTCATCCTTCCATACTTCATGATTCTCGAAATTTATATCAAACAAGCAGACCATCATCATTTGAATAAAAATATATTAATATATACTGAAAAATGTATTAATCAACAAATGTAAGAATAAGTGATGAAAAGGCAAAAGAGTTTAGTATAAATAATGAAGTATCATTAACGGGAAGATAAAACTGCATATACGACATCACCTCTCCTTTGGTGTTAATGGAAGACCATGCACAACACAAACATGTTCTTCATCATCCTGTTCAAGTACCAGTCATGCAACAAGGCACTTAGACACATGGCCAATTCAATGTGTGGGTGGTCTGATGGCACTACTTAGTGAGCCCCTACCTTTGTGGTGGTTGCATCAATCAACTAGCACAACTCAATCTGGAGTTCCAAGTGTTTCATTATGCCTAGTTATAAACATGTAAAATGTAAATGAATAAAAAAATTTAATTATGAAATATGTGTTAAATATACTTTTTAGCCAAAGTATATTGTTTGCAACTTCAATGATTGTTATTTTAGCAGAATAACCTGCATAATTGTTGAATCTCTTTCCTTAATAGGTGACTATTACAGTGGCCTCTCACTACTAGGGAAAACCCTAGTAGTAGCAAAGGGTATTTTGCATAGTAGCATAGTACGTAGCAGTGGGGGGGGGGGGGGTCGACGCTACTGCGACGGCGCTACAGCTAAAATGTAGCAGTAGCGCTTGTTAGAACACGCTACTGCTAAGATGGATTAGTGGTCACATGGATCTAGTCCGTGCTTCTTCCACCCAATGATATAATAATAATAATAATAATAATAACAACAACAACAACAACAACAATAACAACAACAAAAACAACAACTCATCATCATAGTCATATAGGAACTAGCTACTACTATGGCGAGACCGGGGGAACCCTCGGGCCACCTTTAGAGGTAGCGGGGGCTTATACACTGCGCTACTACTAACAGTGTTCTAGTAGCGCGTTGTTTACCACCCTCGCTACTAGTAATTAGCAGCAGTGCGTTCTATCAACCCCTGCTGCTAAGCCTCTACCTATAAGGTTTTTCCTAGTAGTATCTCTGAGTTATTTCCCCTCATGATTCTCCTCTTCTTCAATGACCCTGGATGACGATGTGGTCTACTCACCCTTCCTCTCGTTTCTTTTTCTCTTCACAACATGCTTTCAGTCACGACTGATGTCGTGGAGAGATAAAAGAGGTGAACTGAGAATATTGGTTTTAGCTTTTGACCTTTTTATTTTCTGTACCAGGATAGGTATATGTTCAAAGAGTAAATGACGTCATGACACAATGCCTAATGTATAATTTTCTTGTGTTTTATCTTGCATATATAGGATTATAGGTTTTGTCTTTCTTGGTTTGTTCATTGATGCTGCTTTGTTAATTGGCTGAGTAAATTATGTTGTCATGACATTGTTTATTCGATGAGAGAGATTATTTTATATCATAATTTGAATTTATTTGTTATTGTTATGTGCACACCACATGTTTGCTAAAATGTCTAAATACATATCTTTTTGCTATAGGATAGTTGGAGTCTTCGAATTCTGCTTGTTTTGCTGCAGAGGGTGATCTGGAGCGGTAGGAGAAGAGAAACTAGCTCTAAACAATTAACAAGGCAAGATAAATCAAGAGGAGAATGATCGGTGTGTGCGTGTGTGCCAGGAAAGATAGAAGTACCTCATAAATTCTGCATATTTTTTGACCTTTTGTGGCATAGGCCTTAGTTATAAGGCAAGTTTATGTTCATGTCTACATATTTTCCTGAACCATAGTGAAACATAGGAATATACAAATTTGGCGTGTCTGCAGTTTCTCCTACCACTCATTAGTTCCAACATCATCATGCCATTTCTGAGAACATATCTCCGGCATAAAATTAGTATACTTGCGCCAATGTTGAAAATGTCACCTCCTAGTAGTTCCTTTTGGCGGGATTCTGTCGGACCCCATGTACCATCATGGCACACCCTGCTAGAGCGACTGGCTTCGATCCAGCTACTGGAAGGATGGGATGTATTTTGTTGAAACCTTATATGTGCATCCTAGTTGTGGAGATCGGGTGTGTGTCCTCAATATGCTATGTATCTCCTTGATGCTACATTAGGAGATAATAAACAAGTCCATGGGCTTTTGCTACCTTTTTGGTGGGTTTTTGTTAGGGCTAATTGAGGAGTTATTGTCGAATGACATGATTTAGGAAACATTGCGCCCAAATGCTGATGAAGGATTTAGGGCTATGTCTGGTTAGGGAAAGAAGTTAATGTCGGTGGTAGCGACTAGTACTTAGAGCATCTCTAGCGAATCCCATAAACACCCGTCCGACAAAACCATTTTAAGGGTTGTCTGTAAAAAGATTTGCGGTACTGTGAGGCCTCCGGCGTGGAACAGATCTCATAAACTTGTACTGCAATTTTGTCATACAAGTTTGCGGTATCTGTTCCACACCTATGGCCTCGCAGTACAGCAAATATTTTTCCATGTTTTTGCAAATCCATGATTGTCAACAATATAAACTTAAAACAACTTCAATATAAATCAAACTTATAAATGTTTTACCATCATATAATGTCCCAAAATGCACCATGTTCAACGAAGGGTGTTCGCGTAGGCCAGAGGTCTCCGTCTGAGAGCACGTTGTTTCTCGACATAGTTGAAATGACCCCATTTTTTTCTATGGCCGTGTATGACAAATTCAAGGCACCATGTAAAATTATTTATATTTTTTCCAAAATATGCATTTTTTGGAGTTTTCCTCGTGAAAAAAGGTTGATAAATAGACTGACATGTCACAATGTGCATACAGTGTCGGAAGTCGTTCATACAAGCCAAGGATGCCTGACATGGGCCTGCCCGCCTATTGCAAGTTGTGGCTAGTCATGAGATTTTCCAAAAGAATATCATGTTCAACAAAGAGTGTTCTGAAGGATCAATTTGGGAGCACCTCATTTCTCGACCCTTTAATGACCCCCATTTTTTCATTAGCTTGTATAACCAATTCAAAAGAGCATGCCAAATTTTTTTTTGGTTTTCAACAAGTTTTGCATTTTTTGAAGTTTTCTCCGTTAAAAAGGCCATTAATGGCCGGACGTGTCGCCACTTGCATACGGTGTCGAAGTCGTTCAAACCAAGCATGTATGTATTCAACGGGAATGCCCACCTTCTTACAAGCGTTGAGGTCATTTCAAGGATGTTGCAACGGAGGGTGTCCGGTAGGCCAGAAGGGTCCGTTTGAAAACATGTTTTTTATATCTGTGAAATAACCCCAATATTTTCGATCAGCTTCTATGACCATTCAAGGCAAGTTGTTTGGATATTTGTTATGTTTTGCATTTACAAAAGTTTTCTCAGTGAAAAAGGACTGATAAATTGTTGGATATATGGCAACGTGCCAACGATGTCGAAAGTCGTTCAAACCAAGCCTGGATGCCTCATATGTCTGTTTCAGGCAATTGCAGGAAGTTAGAGTCATTTACCCATAGTCCAAAAAACAAACGAGTTGAGAGGAGTGTGCTAGACTAGGCGAGACAGATGCATGTAGTTTTTTCTAATTTGAATGATTATGTTATTTGCAACTTTCGTCATTATCAATCAACATGAACATTTTCTTATGTACTAACCATTTCTTTAAACTTGTCTACAATTTTGGAATTTTAAATTGTGTAAGAAAATTTTATAAACTTCAACACATTTTAAAAAATTGTTAACAAATTTCCAACAATTGATGTTGAACACAAATTTCAAACACGTACATTTATAAAGAAGATAACAATTTTTCTGAAATCCAAACATTTCTTAAATTAAAAAATGAATTTTTTTTCTAAATTGGAAACAGTATTTGAAGGAAAGAATTTTTTTGGGGATTAGAAGAATAATTCAAATTTTCGAACATATTCCAAAAATAATAATAAAGGTCGGAAAGGGAAAATGAATTAACAAAAAAAGAAAAAAGAAAAAACTTTAAGATATTGGCCCAACTAGGCGATGACATCGATCCCATTGCGTGCCTGTCAGGCAGACCCAAGCGTTTGGGGATTTTAAAAAGCTCATCTTTTTTCGCAAAAAAATTGCAGAAAGATCGCAAATTCTGTGCAAAATAATTTACCTATTAGTGAACTTTTTCTCAAATTTGTGAATTTTTTGGAACAAAATTTCTACCTATTGAAAAAATTCACGAACTTTGTAACAAATTTTTAAAAAACAGCTGATTTTTATAAAAGTTTATTAATAGAGTTGCAAAAAAGTTTGATTAACTGAAAAGATTCCAAAATTTGAGGAAAGGTTCAGAACGCGAAATACAATGAAAATCCCTATTATGAGATAACACATATATCTAATATCCGGTTTGTCATGAACCGGTTTTCACTGGTTTTTGGTTTGTTATTCTCAGTTTTTCCTTTCCCTTTTTCTATTCCTTTTCCCTTTTAATGATTCATTAATTTCTTTTTTGAACTTAATTTTCCTTCTTTTAGTTTTCATATATCTAATTCTTTAGAAAGTGTTCAGGATTCCAAATTTTTGTTCACGTATTGAAAGAAAAGCTTGGAACTTTAATTTTTTTTCTTGTTCCAAAATTTGTTCAAAACATAAAGAATGTTCCAAGTTTTCGAAAAAATGTTCGTGTTTTATAAATTGTTCAATAATTTTCAAATTGATCGTGTTTTCAGAAAAACGTAAAAAATGTTCTTAAAAAAACAATTTGCTATCGTACCCGCTAGTTTTCAAAAATTGTTCATGTTGTAAAACAATGTTCATATTTTTGATAAATATTCAAAGTTCAAAAAAAAATTCTGTTTTATACAAATGTTTCCTACAGTACCTCCTATTCTTGAAAATTTGTTTGTGTTTCAAAAAACCTCCACATTTAAAAAATGTTTCAAATTCTAAAAAAAGTTCGAGAGTTTCAAAAAATTGTTCGAGTTTATTTTTTTCTCCACAACTTTTGCGCTTATTAAGAAATATTCATTTTTCTTAGAAAACTGTTTCGCTGTGTTTTGAGGATCTGGCGCAGCTGTTAGCTTCTCTTAATAAGTTGTGCTGCCTAAATAATCAAAAGCCATTGTTAGGCCTAGTGGCTATCACCTCGGTCGTTGAAGTAGGAGTTCACATCTTCGAATCCTAGCATAGCACTGTTCTTTTTGCTTTGCACGCCACATTTTCAAAAAAGACCATCCTACCCTTTATTATGACGGGGTATGGATAGATCTCATCCCCTGATGTGTTTAAGGGTGTTGTACCGAAGCAGAAGTGATTCCCAATTTGTGCACCATAATATATGGAGTTCTGAGTTGGAGTGAGTTGTAAGTTTGTAACTAAATCGTTGAACTATCTTATATATGAGGCCTTTTACAGGAGGTGGACGTTTGGTCTATGGGGACATCTACATCCTATATGAAAAAAATTCAACAAAAAGTCAAAAAATTCTGAAAATATTTTTTAAATAAACTTGACCTTCCATTGTACCCGTGAGAAAAATTCACAAAAAGAAAAAACCCCTTTGACTTCTTTTTGAAAAAGACAAATTTTTGACAAAAATAGTGTGAATAGTGACCTATAATAGCAAATCAATTTTACCATTTTCATTGTGAAGTCAAGGTTGGCTTTATTCTCCGTGAAAATTTATATACTAGTGCAAAAGTACATCACGCTTATTCAAAAAATAGTTCTTACCTATTTTGATTTTTTTGTTTAATTATTAAAAAGTATCCCCATATAGGGTGTATCTACAACCAGGAATTTCCCGCCTTTTATAGTACTACCTTAGTTTCTTTTTAGTTTGCATATAAAATTTGGTCAAAGTCAAACTCTTTCAAGTATGACTATGTTCATAGAAAAATATAACAACATTAAAAATATGAAATCAATATTATTAGATTCATCATGAAATTATTTTTCATACCATATAGATTTAGTATTGTAGATGGTGATAATTTTTCCTACAAAGTCAGTCAAACTTTAGAAAGTTTGACTTTGACTAAATTTTATATGCAGACTAAAAAGAAATGAACGAAGTACATCACAGCAACACTGACCTTTCATTTTGCTGATCTAACGGTTAATATTAATGCACACTAATGGATAAGACACATAGCATTCGTGGCAGAAATGGGAAAGTTGAAAGAGTTGCAAAGAAGTTTTAGAGCATCCACGGCCGCCCACATCATATGTACGCGGACAAGGCTCGATCACCCTTCATTTTTAGACCGCCACAACCACATACCTCAGATATCCCATCCTAAATGCATACTATACCATGCAATACAAAATAAGCTACGTACCACATTACATAGAGCTTGACAGCGGCTTCTCAGCAAGTGTGTCGTCTCCATCCTTAGGCTTTAGCTCTTAGTTCCCCTTCCCTCTGCTGGTTGCAGTCCCACCCTTTCACTGTTGGATGACATCCGGCGCACTGTTGCCTCCTCACATCTAAATTTCTGAACATGGACATTTTCTAAATTTCTGAACAAAATTTGAAAGACATGAGTTCATGTAAATGTTTTGAATTTGTTAACTTCTTTTAAAAAGTGGAACATTTTTAAAAATCTGAAAAAATTGATTTTTTTTTAAAGACAAATATCAACTTGAAAAAGGAAAAAAAAGAAAAGCTAAAGGAAAAGAAAAGAAAAAAGAAAGAAGAAACATAAACAGAAAAAGTAAAAACCAAAAACCAAAAAGAAACAGGAAAACCGGTTCAGGTAACCTTCTAGAAGGTTCCTCAAACTAGAAAAACCTGCTGGGAAACTCTAGAAGTTTCACAAAACCGGAAACGCCGAACCCGTTAATGGGCGGCCCATTTCATCGCTCAATCGCCAGGTATGTGCGAAATGTCGACTCTTTGACGCACCGTGCATCCAATAGGGAATTCGGGGGTTTGCAGTAGGAATGATGTGTAGGTTTTCATCCCTGGTGCTCGCGCTTTCTACGGTCCATCCCAAATTACCCACCCCGATACCCTGCCCGGGTGAAAACCTACAATCCTCTTCGGATCTGGCGGTAGCGGCGCTGTTCGGGTAGTGACCTTCCTGGAGATGTCGTCGGGTGCCTTGGGCTCAGTTGGGAATGCTAAGGAACTGCAGGCGGAGGGGATGGGACCAGTGGCAGCAGGTGGTGTTCTCGAAGGAGGAGCGGCGTGGCATCTGGCACGTCGACAACGACGAATCTCAACGGCATGGAGCAGTGGGGATTCGCCACTGGGCGTGTGATGATGGACGAGTGCGGGATGGTGGTGTTGTCTGGCGTTGTGGTGGCATCGATCACAGCTAGGCCGGGCAAGGTCGATGGTGGCAGTTGGCGGTGGCGGCCTCTGAGAGTGCGCCAGACCGGTGTGAGCCCCATACCCGGCAAGTGGCTTGGTTGGGGCCTCCGGTCTTAGATGTTAGGCTTTGCTGCGAGGTCTGTTTGGTATTAGGCTCGGACTATCAGCATGTCTTCAGACTTATTGATGTATTGCTTTGTAAGGTCTTTGTGAATAATTAATAAAGTTGCTGCAAACATCGTCCAGATGCAGAAGCCGGGTCTTCCTCCTTTTCATAAATAATAATAAATAAATAAATCCAAGGTCACTTGAAAACTATGTTGGAATGGAGGATTGTTCTTACTCTGCGGAACCAATTAACTTGTTCTAAATTATACATGGCCGTTGGATAGGCCGGCCTTAGGTACAAGGCCCAACAGTTTATGTTTCTGTGTATTTTCTGAAGTGTAGTGGGACACATGAGTATATATGTGGTGTGTCATGTAGTTTTAATAATGCACACGTCTTCACTTTACACTTTTGTTGCACAACTTGTTTGCTCGTCTTGGAGGTTGGTTTGTATTTATGTTTTGTTTTTAAAAGGATTCGAGTTTTGTTTGTATGTATGTATGTATGTCATCCAACTGATTACAAGATTGAGATGTGCAGAGTGAATTGCAAAAAACATCGACATTGAAGGCTAGGGTTGCAGAAATCACAATTCTACAGTTTTGTGCCAAAAACCACTAATTCTAAGCTTAATTTTTTGCAAATAACACTAGTTGGCCTCTTTGCCTGTTTTGATGACAATTATGACAGACGGGACCCACATTTTGCCGACATGGCGTACCGATTCGCGATAGATGACGTTAGACTGGGCATTATTCTAAAAAACTCCCCCCTAGCAATATCTCCCTCCCCTGCCCTGGGTCGGGATTGGTCGTCGTTCCCCGCACACCATCGGCCTCGCGTCTTCTAACGTCGTCGCCGGCGGTGTACCCGCGCGCCCAAATACCGCTGCCGCGGCCTGGCCAAAGCTGCTCGCCGCCCCCTTCCTATCGGGCGCTCTCGTAGCCGTCTTCCCTGTAGCCGTCGAGTGCGTCGAGATGGACAACCTCCGCTACATGACCGCCGGCGACGTAGATGCGCCCTCGCGCGGCTGCCGCGGCTCCCTTCCACGGCATCCCGCGGCAGTGGGCCTTGAGCACCTGGTTCCCGCTGCGGCTGCCGCTTCTTTCCTTTGCCACTGCGTGGGGTGAAGTCGTCGTCGCCAGGCCGACGAGCTACATCGACCCAGCCGGTGCGCCCGAACAGCAGCAAGACGACTCGCCCGCTGCCGTACGTGGCCGCCACCATGAGCGGTGTTCGCGGCTCGTACGCCTTGCTCCGGCCATACCACAGCCCAACGTCATCAGGCGCTCCCGTCTTGGTGGATGTCGAGCGCGCCGGCGTGCGCGCCAACAACAGCTTCACCGCACCTCCCTGCGCCTTCCGGGGCACGAGCAGCAGCAGCTCCACCGCGCCTCCCTGCGCCGGCCGGGGCACGAGCAGCAGCAGCTCACCACGCCTCCCCTGCACATGGGGTTGATTGCTTTTTCTATTTTTGATTGAAGGGTCTCTATGCAAAAAGTCAGGGACTGTTCTGTAAATTTAGAACTAACGCTGTCTAACGCGAATAGTTCTGCACGTCAGCAAAAGCGGGACCCACCTGTCATAATTGGGGTTAAAATGGACTAAGTCGCCAACTAGTGTTATTTGCAAAAAATTAGGCTTAGAATTAGTGATTTTTGGCATAAAACTGTAGAATTGTGGTTTGTGTAACCTTAGCCTTCAATGTCGATGTTTTCTGCAATTCACTCAAATGTGCATCATCGTCTGGCTTCTTTTTCATCTGAATTTCATCAGAATGATTGTGTACTCTACTTTTGAAAAAGCAGAATACTCTGTTTTTGGAAAAGTAGAGTACTCTGCTTTTGGAGTTCCAGCTCTCTTGTTACTCTCTGCTTTATTAACCTTTAGAAGGATACATAAGTGCACGTAGTGACCTCTAAAAAGGAATTGTACGTACTTGTATAAATAAGTATGGATCAATGTTCGAGATAGCCGCCGGAGCTAAGCAAACTTCAATTGGACATTCTGTTTAGATGTCACCATCATCATTCTAAGTTCATGTTAAAGGGTATCATTTTCCAGGTATCGTCAGTTTGAAAGTGCAAAAGAGAGAATGGAGCTTTTGCAGATCATGGGAGCTGCTGAGTCTTTTTATATGTCACCTGTATCATTCTAGTTGCCCGTGAGGAGGCCTTGTGCAGAAGCTAGAGAAGTCTGGACATTATCTCCCAAGTATAACAAGAGTTTGTTCAACTTGATGGATGCAACATCGTTCCGCTGAGCATATGAGGTGATGTTTTGTTCCCTTGGAACATAAAAGACAGGCATGATGCTTATCAAGAAATTAGTGCTACCAAAGATGATTGGATGTAGAGTCCGGTGAGGAGCAAAGATTTTGCAAGCAGCTGGTTTGCCCCCATGAAGTAGCATCCTTGTACCTGAAAAAGAAATATATATTTTTGGCAAAATGTGCATCTAAGCTTATCTAAAAGGAGAAAGGGACAACCTCTCCATGTTCAGTCAAGAGAATGACTGAATATTCAGCTTAATATAACATTAGCAGCAAAGAGATGCATTAAGAATATAGTAGCCAACATTCAGTTTTATTTTAATTATGTTTTTTCTGGCTGTAGAGAGCTATGTATCTCGTAGTAGTACCGTTGATGCTCTGCTGATCATAAAATTCAGTCTCTGTATGTATGGAAGATTTGTTACAACTGAACATGTAAAACACAGGCAAAGAATATATATCTGCTGAGTTGTGAACAAAGTTCCTGCCAGGGCATAGTGGTTGAATTGTGAACAATTATTTTTCTGGGTTGTAAGCTGTACATTGCCAAGGGAAATTGATGGATGTGCCATTTCAAGATATTAGCATATGTCTACCTCATTTAGTTAACGTCAACTGGTGTCGTCCACTCGTTGCCGATGACCGATGACTGATGACTCTATACAAGAGTCAGTTTGACAAGGCGAGAGCTCTGCTCGTAAAGAAAAACATGAAGAGTATTACATATTTGCTATTTAAATGAGCATATATTTATGGTAATGGATGATGTGATCTCTCTGCTTTCCTGAACCTTGTATATTTTCGGTCGGATACTTACTTTTATCGTGGTAGTAGAATTTGCCACAGAATATAACTACTTCCTTCCAACTAAGATAGGATACTTACATGTGTCTACCTCATTTAGTGGACGACCGACGAGTCTGCTTGACTAGGCAGTAAACGAGAAGGTTTAGGCAATGCGCCACACATGGGGCGGCCCTCGTGTTACATATATATAGGAGTACATGAGAGTTACATGCCTTGGAGGCCAAGGGAGATCACAACCATATCATACAAAATCAGGTAGGTTGGGATATTCCTATACATAAGCGATACACGGAGATATACTCTAACATCCCGCCGCAGTTTGTGCGTCGGCTGGCAAGAGGCACAAACTGGAACGGAACTCCGAGAAGAGCTGCGAGGGTAAGCCTTTCGTCGTAATGTCAGCATACTGTCGAGATGATGGCACATGAAGCACACGAACCTGACCAAGGGACACCTTCTCGCGAACAAAGTGAATGTCGATCTCGATGTGTTTGGTACGGCGGTGTTGCACCGGGTTGGAGGCCATGTACACCGTGCTGACATTATCACAAAAAACAACTGTGGCAGTAGTCAAGGGATGATGGAGCTCTGTGAGAAGCTGACGAATCCAGCAGCACTCGGCAACAACATGAGCGACAGCACGATACTCCGCCTCAGCACTCGATCGGGAAACCGTGGTCTGGCGCTTGGAGGACCAAGAGACCAAGGTGTCACCGAGATAGACACAATAACCTGAGGTAGACCGCCGAGTATCAGGGCAACCAGCCCAGTCAGCATCGGAGTAGGCCGTGAGAGACAAGGTCGACGTCTGAGGAATGTGCAAGCGGAGATCCAGTGTACCCTTGATGTAGCGAAGAATACGCTTGACCAAGTGTAGATGTGGCTCGCGGGGAGCATGCATGTAAAGGCAGGCCTGCTGCACAGCATAGGCGATGTTCGGACGGGTGAGGGTGAGATACTGTAATGCACCAGCATAACTCCGATAGGTAGTAGCATCATCAAGCAGAGCACCAACAGTGGCTGAGAGTTTGACCTTGACATCAACTGGAGTAGGCGATGGATGACAGTCGGCCTTGCCCGCACGCTGAAGAAGATCCAAGGCGTACTGTCACTGAGAGAGAACCAGTCCATTAGCGTCCCGAGTAACCGAGATGCCGAGGAAAAATGAGAGGTCTCCAAGATCTGTCATGGCAAACTCCGAGTGTAGCTGCTGCGTCAAGTGCTGAAGGAGCGCGGATGTAGAAGCGGTGATCACAATATCATCAACGTACAGGAGGATGTACGCGAGCTGGTGTCCGTGGTGGTAGATGAACAAAGAGACGTCCGATTTCGACGCAACAATGCCGAGGCGATGAGCGTAGAGAGCGAACCGCTGGTACCATGCACGGGGCGCCTGTTTGAGCCCATAGAGCGACTTGTGAAGGCGGCACACATAGTCGGGGCAACGGGCATCAACAAAACCAGGCGGCTGCTGGCAATAAACCTCCTCGTCAAGATTGCCGTTGAGGAAGGCATTCTTGACATCAAGCTGGTGGATCGGCCAGGCACGGGAGACCGCAATGGTGAGGACGATGCGGATGGTGGCCGGTTTGACAACCGGGCTGAATGTCTCGTCGAAGTCGATGCCCGGCTGTTGAGAGTAGCCGCGAACCACCCACCGAGCCTTATACCAAGCGAGCCGTCCATCCGAATGGAATTTATGCTTGAAGATCCACTTCCCTGAAACAACATGAGCACGAGGTGGGCCTGGAACAAGTGACCACGTCCGGTTAGTGACAAGCGCCTCGAACTCATCATGCATGGCACGACGCCAGTGTGGGTCATTGAGAGCACCCCAGTATGTTTTGGGAAGGGGAGAGACGGAGGAGTCGGAAGCCATAAGGTTCATGCGATAGACTGGCTGGAAGAGACCGCGCTTGGCGTGAGTCAGCATCGTGTGGGTGTTGCTCGGGGAGGGTGGCCGGTGTACGACGACAGGAGGGGAGGGTGTGCTCGAACTAGACCCAGGGGAGACGGGTGCGCTCGGCGGGTCAGCTAGAGCGGGAGATCTAGGAGGAGGGCTCGGCGGCCCAGCGGGGCTAGGCGGCGGGCTCGGTGGCCCAGCGGGGCTAGGTGCGCGGGCGGGCGAGCGGGCAGAAGGGTAAGGGGAAGGCGGAGGGTTAGCATGCATAACGGGTGCATGCATAGCGGGTTGGACCGCGGGAGATGGGGCGGGTGCGGTGTCGGTGGCTGCGAGGTGGAGGAGAAAATCCAACGACGCAAGGGGGTTAGACGGGCAATCCGGAGAGGAGGAGAAAGGAAAGATCGTCTCGTCGAAGACGACATGGCGAGATATGATGACGCGACGTGTTTGAGGATCTAGACACCGATACCCTTTATGGTTAGAGGGATAACCTAGGAATATGCACGCGACGGAACGGGGCGCTAGCTTATGCTTGGCGACGGAGGATTGGTTAGGGTAGCATAGACATCCAAAGACACGGAGCATGCTATAGTCTGGAAGTGTATTGTGGAGACGGATGTACGGGATAGCGAATTCGATGGACTGAGAGGGGCGTATGTTAATGAGATGGGTGGCGGTGGCCAGAGCTTCCGCCCAATAGGACGGTGGCATCGAAGACTGAAAGAGGAGTGTGCGTGTAACATCGTTGAGGGTGCGGATGGCACGTTCGGCCTTGCCGTTTTGGGGGGAGGTGTAAGGGCATGAAAGTCGAAGATGAATGCCGTGACAGGCAAAGAAGGTGGTGACCGTGGAGTTGAGAAACTCGGTGCCGTTATCGGACTGCATTGCTACTAGTGGACAGGAGAATTGTGTGCGGGCGTAGGCGACAAAATTAATAAGTGTGGCGGCGGTGTCAGATTTGTTGCGAAGAGGAAACGTCCATATATAGTGCGAGAAGTCGTCCACAATAACAAGATAGTACTTAAAACCAGAGTTGCTCAAAACAGGAGATGTCCAAAGATCACAATGCACTAACTGAAACGGTTCAACAAAATGCGAGGTAGACCTAGCGAACGGCAAGCGCACATGTTTGCCAAGTTGGCAAGCATGACAAACGTGTGATGCCGGTTTATTACAAGGAATAGACGACTGCTTATGAAGATGCGACATAGCGTCACGACCTGGATGTCCTAGACGACGATGCCAAAGCTCGGTGGAGGTGGTGGCGATGAGTCCATGGGCGTGATGGTTGATGACCGAGGAGGGAAACACGTAGAGATCTCCATGGCTATTGCAGCGAAGAATCACGTCCTTGGTGCGAAGATCCTTCACAGAGAAGCCGAAGGGGTCAAACTCGATGGAACATAAGTTATCTATAGTGAAACGACGAACAGAAAGTAAATTTTTGACAATATGAGGTACGAGTAGAACATTGTGAAGAAGAAGTGTGTGAGCGGAAGTAGGAACAGAAGCGTCACCGGTGTGAGACACGGGTAAGACGGAGCCATTGCCAAGGTGACAGTGGAGGAGGAAGAGGCAGGAAGGAGGTGGCGAAGCATACCGGGGTCGGAGGCCATGTGGGAGGTGGCTCCGGAGTCCATGACCCACTCACCGACGTTGGAGGCCGATGCAGTGTTGTTCAAGGCGGCCATCAGCGCGGCGCAGTCCCACTGAGGAGCCGGGTTGTAGCCAGGGACCGGGGGGCGTTGGTGGCGAAGGCCTGGCCGTGAAGAGGAGCCAGGGAGGTGAACGCCTGGGCGGGTGGCAGCACCGGGGGACGCGGGCCCAGCAGGCTGGTGCCACTGGTCGGTCGTGGCGTGGGAGCGCCCTGGGGCTGCAGCGGCTGGCCCGTGTATGGGTTGAAGCAGATCCACGGGCCGACCGCGGGCTGGCTGCCTCCACCGACGCGGGAGCCGCCGGAGTTGCTACCGCCGAACCCGCCGCCTTGCCGCTTCTTGCGCCAGTTCCCGCCGTTGTGGTTGCCGCCACCACTGGAGTTGTCGCCACCACTGGAGTTGCCGCCGCCACGGTTGCCGTCGCCGCGGTTGGAGTTGGCGGTGCCAAGGCCGGAGCCCTGGGAAGAGTGGCCGCCGTACAGGGCGGTCTGGTTGGCCACGGCGGAGGTGTTGGCGAGCTGAGTCTCGCGGAGAACAAGCAGAGAGCGCGTCTACCCGAACGTCGGAAGCGGGTTCTGCATGGTCACGATCGTTGTGATGTCGGCGAACCGCGGGTTGAGCCCGCGAAAGCAGTTGAGGACGAGGGTTTGGTCCGTGACCGGAGTGCCGACGTCGGCGAGGGCGTCGGAGAGGGCCTTCAAGCGGTGACCGAGAGGTCGCTTTGGACGAGGCCGCGGAACTCGGCCTCGAGGTAGACTGCGCGAGTCATCCGGTTGTCCAGAAAGAGGTTGGAGATGAGAGTCCAAGCCTCATGCGCCGTCTGATCTTCCGCCATGATCAGATCGAGAATCTCGTCGGAGATAGAGCCGTACAGCCAGGACCGGACGACGTAGTCCACGCGGGTCCAGTCCAGCGTGCGGTCCGTCGCGGGCATGACGGTGGTGATGTGGGAGAGCAAGTCGTACTTGCCGAGGAGGACGCGGATCAGCATCCGCCACTTGGCGAAATTGGAGGTGTGGAGATCCAACGTGACGGGCACGTGGGTGCGCACACTGGCGACTTGCACAGCCGGCGAGGCGGAGGCGGGCATGGTGGAGTTCATGAGGGCGCCGGCGGTGGTGGAGTGGGAGGCGGGTAGGGAGGGAGGAGGTGGTGGAAGCGCCGGTGCCAGACATGGCGAGGGGACGGCGATCGGGAGGGGGCTGGCGGCGGCGTGGTAGGGTTTAGGTGGAGAGGATCGATCTATCTGATACTAAGTAAACGAGAAGGTTTAGGCAATACGCCACACATGGGGCGGCCCTCGGGTTACATATATATAGGAGTACATGAGAGTTACATGCCTTGGAGGCCAAGGGAGATCACAACTATATCATACAAAATCAGGTAGGTTGGGATATTCCTATACATAAGCGATACACGGAGATATACTCTAACATAGGCAAGCTCCACAAATATATTTTTGACCAGTCAGCGGCGGCTAAGGCCTGAACCATATATTACGAATGAAAGTAACCATTACAAGACAGAGAATAAATATACAGGGGATTTTAGGAGGAAGAAGAGACAAAGAAAACAACTGAAAGTTACATTCTCGCAGCTAAGTGTGACAACATGGAGCCCCAGTCGCGGTGCAGAGCCTGTTTCTGAGCATTCTTGCATCTGTTCAACCATAGGGTCAGGTCGTCAGCAGCAGCCCGGGTGATGACACGGAGATCCTGAGTTTGATTCCGGAAAATCTTGGCCCGAGATGATATGATAGCGCCCAAGGAACTTCCCACGAAAAGAATGTGGAGCACCCACCATGCATGCACTCCTCGGTGTTAGCTTTAATCTCGATGTATGTATCTGCATATTTAGTTTGCTTTTGTCATGCATGTAGGATAGGTTAGAAAGTAGCTAGTCCGGTGAAGCTTCAGCAGAGGCGCACGAAGAAGGTGAGATGCCGAGCTGGCCATGCGACGCGGCCGGTGTGAAAGGTGAGATGCCATGGAGCTGTGCGATGCAGCGATGCCGTGTGAAGCGGCGTGGTACTTGAGACCGGTGGAGGCTGACCTGCAACAAGTGTGGCCGAGTGATTTGGTCTAGTCGTTGTTAGTTGCAGCCAGCTAGCTTCGTGGGTGAAGGAGTGGCCGCATGTAGTTAGTAGTTAATCAGTTTGCATGCATGCATAAGTTGTTAGCGAGTGCTGCACTCCTGGAGAGATTTTAGGAGAGATAGTGCAATGCGTGAGTTGTGCCCAGCCGTGGTAGCCGGGTCATGTGTACCTACGTGTGGAAGTGGCCGGGTGTGGTGGTTTGTAGTGGCGTGAGTTTAGATGGCATGGGTGTTGGTCAGGGTGGACACGGTCCGGGCCGGTCCGGTACCGGCCCGAGCCATCGTTTGGACCGGCCGCCGGCGGTCCGGTCCGGACTAGACCGAGCAGTGCAGCGGTCCTGATTCCAGGGACTGGACCGGCAGATGTGAAGCTCGGTGCGGACCGGCGGTCCTCATGGTCCCGGCGACGTCCAATCACTGGCATGTAGGTCCAGGATGTCGGAGAGGTCGTCGGAGCAGCAACACGGTGGCCGGAGCCGGAGAAGACACAGATGAGGCGCGGCGGCGCGTGGGAGAGGCACGGGGGAGAGAGGGAGTGGAACGGCCGCACGGGGGAGAGGGCGAGCAACCGCGCGGGGAAGCGGGGGAGAGGGCGAGCAGCCGCGCGAGGGTGCGGCGGCGGGGAAAGTGAGGCAGCGCAGGGGAGAGAGGAAGCATCCCGTGCGGCGTCATGGGGGTGGACTGGGATGGACGAGGATGGCGGCTAGGTCATGCACGCACGGTGTATCCTGATTAGATCTAATTGGGCTGGGCCTTCGGTCCTCCGAGCCGGACCGAGCTTTTGTCGGACCGGACCGACCGAGTTTCTGTCTCCTTTTCACGGACCGGACCGGCCATGTTATTTTGCGGCCAGGACCATACGGTCTGGTCCATAACGGGCCGTGAGCCGGGCCGAAAGCCCGCTCGTCACGTCCATGCTGAGGTGTTGGGTCCTTGTATATATATATGTTTCAACAGAGTAATGGAAGATGGGCCCTGAGGGCTAGAGAATAGATGTAGCCCCTCGTGTGACCAAGGAGAAAGGCCTCTTGGCAAAGCCGGTTGGATTTCTTCCTTGATGTCTGCGTGTGTGTTGTGTTGAGAGACAAAGAAAGAGAGAGAAAGAGAGAGTTGTGCGAGGCAGCTCGAGGAAGAAGAAGAAGCGGCGCTGCGGGAGGCGGCGCCAACACTCGGTGTATATGAGCCCAGCTCCGCTCCTCGGGCGTATATTTATGAGCCCAGCCCTGCCCGATCACTCCCAAGAAATTTAGACGGATCTTCGTTGACATCGCTCACGAAACTTCCCACACACACACACACACACATACACACAAATGTCGAGCACTCACCTTGTGCTCCTGGGCCTACTCCTCCTGCTGGCCGGCACATCGAGCTCCTAGCCCACCGGAGCCGGCACATCGAGCTCCTAGCCCGCCTCCGGCGACCAAGCCACCCTCCTAGCAATCAAGCACGAGTGGGGAAACCCACGCACCTTGTGTCATGGGACCCCATCGCAACGCCAACCACTGCAGCTGGGGTGTGTTGAATAATGGTTTAAGCATCTCAATCACCGTAACATGGTGACCCGCATGTATATATATTGATATGACTTGTGGTACAAGAGTTTGAGTTGGTTACAATAGAGCCAACGTAAGAGATATACAATGAGGAGGAGATAGAGATAGATACAAAGAAAAACTACTAACTATCTCCTAACAACTTCATGTATATTGCTATATGCGCCGGTATGATGGTTGGTTAACACCCTCCCTTAATCTGAACTCCTCAAGTTTAGATTACGGTTGAATCCCTCAAACTGTTTTGTAGCCAAGGCTTTTGTAAAACCATCTGCAATTTGATCTCTAGAAGGAACAAACCGGATCTCCAGCTCCTTACTAGCAACCCTTTCTCTGACAAAATGATAATCAATTTCAAAGTGCTTGGTTCTTGCATGAAAGACAGGATTAGCAGAAAGATATGTTGCACCAATGTTATCACACCAAAGACATGGAGTTTGTGTATGACCTATCGAATGCTCTTTGAGCATAGACTTAACCCATATAATCTCTACTGTGGCATTTTCTAATGCCTTGTATTCTGGCTCAGTACTTGAGCGTGGCACAGTTGCCTGCTTCTTGGCACACCAAGAAATCAAGTTAGGTCCAAAGAAAATAGCAAAGCCTCCTGTGGACCTCCTGTCATCCAAGCAACCCGCCCAGTCAGAGTTAGAGAAAGCACTGACAAGAGTAGAGGATGACTTAGTGAATGTTAGTCCAACATTCAAAGTATGCTTCACATATCTCAGTATGCGTTTGGCGGCAGTCCAATGAGCTGAGGTAGGTGCATGAAGAAATTGACACACTTTATTTACTGCAAAGGAAATATCAGGCCTGGTGAGTGTCAAGTACTGAAGTGCACCGACCAAACTCCTATACTTAGTACCATCCTCTTAACTCAAGAGCACACCTTCTGCAAGAGATAGTTTTTCCGAACTGGATAGTGGTGTCAATGAGGGCTTACAACTATGCATCCCTGCCTTGCTCAAAAGATCAGTAGCATATTTTTCCTGAGATAGATGTAGGCCACCCTCTCTGTTTTTCATAACCTCAATGCCAAGGAAATAATTCAAATCACCAAGATCTTTGAGAGCAAATTGGGAATTCAAATCTTTCAAGAGAGCTACGATTGCATCATTAGAGGAACTTGTAACAATGATGTCAACAACATAAACAAGGACAACTATAACTATGGACTGCTGATTGTAAATGAACAAGGAAGTGTCAGACGTGGAGGGAATAAAACCAAGATTTTGCAATTTGAGACTCAAGCGGGAGTACCATGCCTGTGGAGCCTATTTGAGTCCATAGAGAGATTTGTCCAGCCGGCAGATATGAGATGGTTGGTGTTGATCAACAAACCTAGGAGGTTGTTTCGTATAGACTTCCTCTTCCAGAACACCATGAAGAAACGCATTATGCACGTCTAGCTGACAAAGACTCCATCCTCTGGATACAGCAACGGAGAGGACAAGACGGATAGTTGCAGCTTTAACAACGGGAATAAAAGTGTCCTCATAATCAAGCCCATACCTCTGCTTGAACCCTTTGGCAACCAAGCGTGCTTTATAGCGATCGATGGTGCCATCTGACTTTTTCTTGATGCGAAACACCCACTTACAGTCAATCACATTTACACCTAGACGAGAAGGAACAAGGTGCCATGTATGGTTTTTCTGAAGAGCAAAGAATTCATCATCCATGGCTTGTTTCCACTTGGGATCAGCAAGAGCCTCATGAATAGTGCGGGGTTCTCCTGGAGGGACAGCAACAACTAATCCGTATTTAGTTTTGTAATTGATGGGTTGAAGGGTACCACTTTTAAGACGTGTACGAGGAGGAGTGGGTGCGGTCTCTGTCCGAGCAGCAGATCCCATCGATCCCGAGGGGGAGGCAGCACCGATAGCAGGGGGATCTTCTGTGACGAGAGACACAACGGACGAAGGGGAGGCCGACGCAGAAGATCCAGAGGAGCCCAGCACAGCCGGCTCGATGGACGCGCTAGACCTAGCTGGCTCGGGCTCGGTGAGGCACGGGACCTGCCTCGTGTAGACGCAGGGGACAGGCGCGAAGTGCGCGGCAGGCGGGTCCCCCGTGTTGGTCTGGCGGGGCGTGCGGTGGAGGCCGACTCCTCAGCAGGGCGCTAGGTGGCACGAGCGGATTGGTGCGGGGAGGCTGTTGGGTAACGTAGTAATTTCAAAAAATTTCCTACGCACACGCAAGATCATGGTGACGCATAGCAACGAGAGAGGAGAGTGTTGTCTATGTACCCTCGTAGACTGTAAGCGGAAGCGTTATGAAAACGCGGTTGATGTAGTCGTACGTCTTCACGATCGACCAATCCTAGTAACGAAAGTACGGCACCTCCGCAATCTGCACACATTCAGCTCGGTGACGTCCTACGAACTCACGATCCAGTAGAGTGTCGAGGGAGAGCTTCGTCAGCACGATGGCGTGATGACGGTGATGATGAAACTACCGGCGCAGGGGTTCGCCTAAGCACTACGACGATATGACCGAGGTGGATTATGGTGGAGGGGGCACCGCACATGGCTAAGAGATCAATGATCAACTTGTGTGTCTATGGGGTGCCCCCTCCCCCGTATATAAAGGAGTGGAGGAGGGGAGAGGGCCGGCCTCCTAGGCGTGCCCAAGGGGGGAGTCCTACTCCCGGTGGGAGTAGGATTCCCCCTTCCCAAGTTGGAGTAGGAGAGGGAAGGAAGGGGGAGAAGGAGAGAACGAAAGGGGGGCCGGCCCCCCTCCCAAATCGGATTGGGCTTGGGGGGGGCGCCCCCACCTTGGACTCCTCCTCCTCCTTTCCAATATGGCCCATTAAGGTCCATTGACTCCCCGGGAGGTTCCGGCAACCCCACGGTACTCCGGTAATTATCCGGTGATCCCCGGAACTCATCCAGTGTCCGAATATAGTCGTCCAATATATCAATCTTTACGTCTCGACCATTTCGAGACTCCTCGTCATGTCCGTGAACACATCCGGGACTCTGAACTACCTTCGGTACATCAAAACACATAAACTCATAATACCGATCATCACCGAACGTTAAGCGTGCGGACCCTACGGGTTCGAGAACTATGTAGACATGACCGAGACACGTCTCTGGTCAATAATCAATAGCGGAACCTGGATGCTCATATAGGTTCCTACATATTCTATGAAGATCTTTATCGGTCAAACCGCATAACAACATACGTTGTTCCCTTTGTCATCGGTATGTTACTTGCCCGAGATTCGATCGTCGGTATCACAATACCTAGTTCAATCTCGTTACCGGCAAGTATCTTTACTCGTTCCATAATGCATCATCCCGCAACTAACTCATTAGTCACATTTCTTGCAAGGCTTACAGTGATGTGCATTACCGAGAGGGCCTAGAGATACCTCTCCGACAATCGGAGTGACAAATCCTAATCTCGATCTATGCTAACTCAACAAGTACCATTGGAGACACCTGTAGAGCACCTTTATAATCACCCAGTTACGTTGTGACGTTTGGTAGCACACAAAGTGTTCTTCCGGTATTCGGGAGTTGCATAATCTCATAGTCATAGGAACATGTATAAGTCATGAAGAAAGCAATAGCAACATACTAAACGATCAAGTGCTAAGCTAACGGAATGGGTTAAGTCAATCACATCATTCTCTAATGATGTGATCCCGTTAATCAAATGACAACTCGTGTCTATGGTCAGGAAACATAACCATCTTTGATTTAGCGAGCTAGTCAAGTAGAGGCATACTAGTGACACTCTGTTTGATATGTATTCAGATATACTAAGTTTCCGGTTAATACAATTCTAGCATGAATAATAAACATTTATCATGATATAAGTATAAATAACAACTTTATTATTGCCTCTAGGGCATATTTCCTTTAGTCTCCCACTTGCACTAGAGTCAATAATCTAGATTACACAGTAATGATTCTAACACCCATGGAGTCTTGGTGCTGATCATGTTTTGCTCGTGAGAGAGGCTTAGCCTATAGGTCTGCAACATTCAGATCCGTATGTATCTTGCAAATCTCTATGTCTCCCTCCTTGACTTGATCGCGGATGGAATTGAAGCGTCTATCAATGTGCTTGGTTCTCGTGTGAAATCTGGATTCCTTTGCCAAGGCAATTGCACCAGTATTGTCACAAAAGATTTTCATTGGACCCGATGCACTAGGTATAACACCTAGATCGGATATGAACTCCTTCATCCAGACTCCTTCATTTGCTGCTTCCGAAGCAGCTATGTACTCCGCTTCACACGTAGATCCCGCCACGACGCTTTGCTTAGAACTGCTCCAACTGACAGCTCCACTGTTCAATATAAATACATATCCGGTTTGTGACTTAGAGTCATCCGGATCAGTGTCAAAGCTTGCATCGACATAACCATTTACGATGAGCTCTTTGTCACCTCCATAAACAAGAAACATATCCTTAGTCCTTTTCAGGTATTTCAGGATGTTCTTGACCGCTGTCCAGTGATCCACTCCTGGATTACTTTGGTACCTCCCTGCTAAACTAATAGCAAGGCACACATCAGGTTTTGTACACAGCATTGCATACATGATAGAGCCTATGGCTGAAGCATAGGGAACACTTTTCATTTTCTCCCTATCTTCTGCAGTGGTCGGGCATTGAGTCTTACTCAACTTCACACCTTGTAGCACAGGCAAGAACCCTTTCTTTGCTTGATCCATTTTGAACTTCTTCAAAACTTTATCAAGGTATGTGCTTTGTGAAAGTCCAATTAAGCGTCTTGATCTATCTCTATAGATCTTGATGCCCAATATATAAGCAGCTTCACCGAGGTCTTTCATTGAAAAACATTTATTCAAGTATCCTTTTATGCTATCCAGAAATTCTATATCAATCCAATCAACAATATGTCATCCACATATAATATTAGAAATGCTACAGAGCTCCCACTCACTTTCTTGTAAATACACGCTTCTCCAAAAGTCTGTATAAAACCATATGCTTTGATCACACTATCAAAACGTTTATTCCAACTCCGAGATGCTTGCACCAGTCCATAAATGGATCGCTGGAGCTTGCACACTTTGTTAGCATCCTTTGGATCGATAAAACCTTTAGGTTGCATCATATACAACTCTTCTTCCAGAAATCCATTCAGGAATGCAGTCTTTACATCTGATAACCCACAAGTATATGGGATCGCAACAGTTTTCGAGGGTAGAGTATTCAACCCAAATTTATTGATTCGAAACAAGGGGAGCCAAAGAATATTCTCAAGTATTAGCAGCTGAGTTGTCAATTCAACCACACCTGGATAACTTAATATCTGCAGCAAGGTATTTAGTAGCAAAGTAGTATGGATGTAACGGTAACGAAAAAGTAACTAAGCAAAGATCAATATGTGAAAAGCTCGTAGGCAATGGATCAGTGATGGATAATTATGTCGGATGCGATTACTCATGCAACCGTTATAACATAGGGTGACACAGAACTAGCTCCAATTCATCAATGTAATGTAGGCATGTAATCCGAATATAGTCATACGTGCTTATGGAAAAGAACTTGCATGACATCTTTTGTCCTACCCTCCAGTGGCAGCGAGGTCCTATTGGAAACTAAGGGATATTAAGGCCTCCTTTTAATAGAGTACCGGACCAAAGCGTTAACACTTAGTGAATACATGAACTCCTCAAACTGCGGTCATCACCGGGAGTGGTCCCGATTATTGTCACTTCGGGGTTACCGGATCATAACACATAATAGGTGACTAATGACTTGCAAGATAGGATCAAGAACTCACATATATGCACGAAAACATAATAGGTTCAGATCTGAATTCATGGCTCTCGGGCCCTAGTGACAAGCATTAAGCATAGCAAAGTCATAGCAACATCAATATCAGAACATAGTGGATACTAGGGATCAAACCCTAACAAAACTAACTCGATTACATGATAAATCTCATCCAAACCATCACCGTCCAGCAAGCCTACGATGGAAGTACTCACGCGCGGCGGTGAGCATCATGAAATTGGTGATGGAGGAAGGTTGATGAAGACGACGGCGACGGATTCCCCTCTCCGGAGCCCCGAACGGACTCCAGATCAGCCCTCCCGAGAGAGTTTAGGGCTTGGCGGCGGCTCCGTATAGTAAAACGTGATGAATCCTTCTCTCTGATTTTGTTCTCCCCGAACGTGAATATATGGAGTTGGAGTTGAGGTCGGTGGAGCACCAGGGGGCCCACGAGGCAGGGGGGCGCGCCCCACCCTCGTGGACAGGGTGTGGGCCCCCTGGCCTTGATTCTTTCGCCAGTATTTTTTATATATTCCAAAAATATTATCCGTGAAGTTTCAGGTCATTCCGACAACTTTTATTTCTGCACAAAAATAACACCGTGGCAATTCTGCTGAAAACAGCGTTAGTCCGGGTTAGTTCCATTCAAATCATGCAAGTTAGAGTCCAAAACAAGGGAAAAAGTCTTTGGAAAAGTAGATACGATGGAGACGTATCAACTCCCCCAAGCTTAAACCTTTGCTTGTCCTCAAGCAATTCAGTTGACAAACTGAAAGTGATAAAGAAAAACTTTTACCAACTCTGTTTGCTCTTGTTGTTGCAAATATGTAAAGCCAGCATTCAAGTTTTCAGCAAAGATCATGAACTAACCATATTCACAATAACACTTAGGTCTCATGTTTACTAATATCAATGGCATAATCAACTAGCGAGCAATAATAATAAATCTCGGATGACAACACTTTCTCAAAACAATCATAATATGATATAACAAGATGGTATCTCGCTAGCCCTTTCTGAGACCGCAAAACATAAATGCAGAGCACCTCTGAAGAAAAAGGACTGACTAGACACTGGAATTCATGGTAAAAGAGATCCAGTCACAGTCATACTCAATGTAAATTAATAGTAATGGATGCAAATGACAGCGGTGCTCTCCAACTGGTGCATTTTAATAAGAGGACGATGACTCAACATAAAAGTAAATAGATAGGCCTTTCGCAGAGGGAAGCAGGGATTTGTAGAAGTGCCAGAGCTCGGTTTTGAAATAAAGATAAATAATATTTTGAGCGGCATACTTTCATTGTCAACATAACAACTGAGAGATCTCGATATCTTCCATGCTACACACATTATAGGCGGTTTCCAAGCAGAATGGTAAAGTTTATACGCCCCCACCACCAACAAGCATCAAGCCATGGCTTGCCCGAAACAACGGGTGCCTCCAACTAACAACAGTCCTGGGGGAGTTTTGTTTGCAATTATTTTGATTTGGTTTGAGCATGGGACTGTGCATCCCGGTGACCAGCCATTTTCTCATGAGTGAGGAGCGGAGTCCACTCCTCTTGAGAATAACCCGCCTGGCATGGAAGATACAGACAACCCTAGTTGATACATGAGCTATTCGAGCATACAAAACATAATTTCATTTGAAGGTTTAGAGTTTGGCACATACAAATTTACTTGGAACGGCAGGTAGATACCACGTATAGGAAGGTATGGTGGACTCATATGGAATAACTTTGGGGTTTATGGAAGTGGATGCACAAGCAGTATTCCCGCTTAGTACAAGTGAAGGCTAGAAAAAGACTGGGAAGCGACCAACTAGAGAGCGACAATAGTCATGAACATGCATTAAAATTAATCTACACTGAGTGCAAGCATGAGTAGGATATAATTCACCATGAACATAAACATCGTGGAGGCTATGTTGATTTTGTTTCAACTACATGCGTGAACATGTGCCAAGTCAAGCCACTTGAATCGTTCAAAGGAGGATACCACCCTATCATACCACATCACAACCATTTTAATAGCATGTTGGCATGTAAGGTAAACCATTATAAACTCCTAGCTAATTAAGCATGGCGTAAGCAACTATAATCTCTAATTCTCATTGCAAACATGTTTCATTCATAATAGGCTGAATCGGGAACGATGAACTAATCATATTTACAAAAACAAGAGAGGTCGAGTTCATACCAGCTTCTCTCATCTCAATCAGTCCATCATATATCGTCATTATTGCCTTTCACTCGCACGACCGAACAGTGTGGATAATAATAATAGTGCACGTGCATGAATCTGCAAGCATTTAATTCAAGGGAGAAGACAAGGTAATATGGGCTCTTGGTTAAATCAACAATAATGCATATAAGAGCCACTTTAACATTTTCATCATGGTCTTCTCCTTTCGACCCCCAAAGAAAAGAAAATAAATAAAACTATGTACACGGGAAAGCTCCCAACAAGCAAAAGAAGAACGAGAAATCTTTTTGAGTTTTCTTTGAAGTACTACTACAGGCATGGAAAGCAAACTAGCTAAAAGTTACAACTAATTTTTTTTGTTTTTTCTTAAGGTTATTCAAGCACACAAGAAGAAAGCAAGAAAAAGGAAAATAAACTAGCATGGATAGTACAATGAAAAAGTATGAGCACCAAAAACTAGAATGAGTGTGTGAATATGAATGTAATGCCGGTGAGAAATACGTACTCCCCCAAGCTTGGGCTTTTGGCCTAAGTTGGTCTATGCCCACAGATCAAAGTGGTTCTCTCTAGTGTACTAAGGAGGATCTTTGGGGTGCCACTGGTTAGCGAGCTCCTCCGGATCACACTGATGAACAGACTGCCGATAAGGGTCAAGTGGTGGCTCCGGCTCAGCCTCTGGAGCGGGTGTCAGGCTCTAGTATGCATAAATGGCCTCCGGCAGGATGATGTACGTGCCTGAAAATATGTTAAACAAAGAGGGCGCATGCAAGGTAATAATCTCACAATAATTTTTTATCAAACATCAGTTTATACTTAAGAATTTTCTTCTTATCTCTAACAAAAAAGTCATGTGCCACCATACTCTTATAATCTAGAAAGACAGGGGGCAGCAACTTTTCTTCTTTCTCATAATGCCTAATTGGTATATTAAAGTGTGCAGCAAGGCGCGAGGCAAAGATGCCACTGAGAATGGGGCCCTTTGTACAGTTCAGACTTAATCGTTCAGCAATAATAGCGCCTAGACTGAAAGTTGTATCACAAAACAAAGCATGGCGCAAAATAACAATATCAGGAGCACTAAGATTTCCACTGTTCTCACGAACAATCTAGCATCTACTAGCAAATATTGCAAAGTAACGTAGAACAGGAAAATGTATGCTAGTAATTCTTGCACCTGAAACTTTCCTCGTTTCACCTACAGCAATTTCATTAATAAATCACTCTACATCATTACGGTGTGGTTCCTCTATGCTGCCCTCAAAGGGTATCTTGCATACCCGACAAAATTCACTAAGTGGCATGTCCTTAACCTCATCATATGAATGAAACTCCACCGAAGGTGGTGATTTCCTAGCATTAAAGTAAAATTTTTGCACGAAAATATTAGTGAGTAGGAGATACTGTTCGCGCTGGTCGTGGAGGACGTCGGTGAGGCCCGCATTCTCAGCCAAATAAAAAAAATCATCATGAATCGCGGCTGCCTTCAAGAACTCATCACAAGGTCATTCACACAGCCGAACCTCCGCAGTGCGAGGGAGATTATATTTAGGCTTCTTATTCTCTTCACTTTGCTTATCCTTCGAGCTTTGGCTCGAAGAGCCTCTCAACAATCTCTTCATCATTTTCTTTCTCTGAAAATTTCTGAATTTTTTTAGTAACTCAAAATAAAAGTGAACCAAACTCAACAAAATTGGTAGCAACTACTCCCACAAGTGCCTAGAGACTATATCATGCATTAGAACTACTTGGGACCAAATAAATTTGACACGCAAGATCAAGAACAGGGTCACCTAAGCAGCAAAAATTTGCAAAGAATAAAGCACTAGAACAAAAACTAATTGGACCATTGGAGGAGTCAGATACCAAAGAACAACCCCCCGAAGCAGTTTTGTGAGTGGAGCTTTGAGCAAGGAGATCGAAAATCGCAGCAAACTGAGCTAGAACACGAGTTTGAGCTGGTTGTGGATTTTTTATAGAGGAAGAAGAAGCATGTGGGTGCAGGAGGCCACATGGGGCCCACAACGCAGGGGGGCGCGCCCTGGCCCCTTATGGCCAGGTGGTGGCTCCCCCTGGTGTGTTCTCCGTGCCAATAATTCTTAAATATTCTACAAAAAATCATATTTCAATTTCAGGGCATTTGGAGAACTTTTATTTTCGGGGTATTTTTTATTTCACGGATAATTCAGAAAACGGAGAGAAAATACTAATTTTGCTTTATTTAATCTAAATATCAGAAAGCAAAAGGAGGGTACAGACAGTTGTGCTTTCTAACTTCATCCATCTCATGATCAACAAAAGGAATCCACTAACAAGGTTGATCAAGTCTTGCTAACAAACTCATTCCGAATCGCATGAAACTTAGTAACGTTTGCAACCACAACAGGCACATCCTCACAAATACCGACAGGTGTAGCAGTTGATTTATCGACCATTTCCAAACATATTTCAGTAGGTGTCAAATTATTCAAATCAAGTCTACGATATAAAGAGAGAGGCATAACACTAACACCGGCTCCAAGATCACATAAAGCAGTTTTAACATAGTTTCTTTTAATGGAGCATGGTATAGTTGGTACTCCTGGATCTCCAAGTTTCTTAGGTATTCCCCCCTTAAAAGTATAATTAGCAAGCATGGTGGAAATTTCAGCTTCCGGTATCTTTCTTCTATTAGTAACAATATCTTTCATGTACTTAGCATAAGGATTCATTTTAAGCATATCAGTCAAACGCGTACGCAAAAAGATAGGTGTAATCATTTCAACAAAGCGCTCAAAATCCTCATCATCCTTTTTATTGGATGGTTTAGGAGGAAAAGGCATGGGTTTCTGAACTCATGGTTCTCTTTCTTTACCATGCTTCCTAGCAACAAAGTCTCTCTTATCATAACGTTGATTCTTTGATTGTGGGTTATCAAGATCAACAACAGGTTCAATCTCTACTTCATTATTATCGCTAGGTTGAGCATCAACATGAACATCATCATTAACATTATCACTAGGTTCATGTTCATTACACGATTGTGTTTCAGCACAAGAAATAGAAATATCATTGGTATTCTCAGGTGTGTCAACAACAGGTTCACTAGAAGCATGCAAAGTCCTATCATTTTTCTTTTTCTTCCTCTTAGAAGGACTAGGTGCATCAACATTAGTTCTCTAAGAATCTTGCTCAATTCTCTTAGGGTGGCCCTCAGGAAAAAAGGTTCCTAACTCATTTTACCCCCTCTAGTCATAACTCTAACAGCATTATAATTTTTCTTATTATTTAATTCATTCAGCAAATCATTTTGAGCTTTAAGCACTTATTCTACTTGAGTGGTGACCATAGAAGCATGTTTACTAATAAGTTTAAGTTCACCTTTAACTCTAGACATATAATCACTCAAGTGTTCAACCATATAAGCATTGCGATTCAATTGTCTACCAACATAAGCATTGAAGTTTTCTTGTTTAACCATAAAGTCATCAAAGTCATCCAAGCATTAGCTAGCAAACTTAGTAGACGGGATTTCAGCTTTATCATATATATAGAGAGAATTTACCTCTACTACCTGTGTCGGGTTATCAAGACCATGTATTTCTTCCATAGGTGGTAAATTCTTAACATCTCCAGCTTTAATACCTTTCTCTTTCATAGATTTCTTTGCCTCTTGCATATCTTCAGAACTGAGAAATAGAATACCCCTTTTCTTCGGAGTTGGCTTAGGAGTTGATTCAGGAAGTGTCCAATTATTTTCATTAGTCAACATATTATCAACAGTTCTGCATCGTATCTACTTTCCCAAACACTTTTGCCCTTGTTTTGGACTCTAACTTGCATGATTTGAATGGAACTAACCCGGACAGCGCTGTTTTCAGCAGAGTTGCCATGGTGTTATTTTTGTGCAGAAACAAAAGTTCTCGGAATGACCAGAAAATCAACGGATATTTATTTTGGAATTAATAAACAATACTGGCGAAAGAATCAAGGTCAGGGGGCCCACACCCTGTCCACGAGGGTGGGAGGCGTGCCCTCCCCCGTGGGCGCGCCCCCTGCCTCGTGGGCCCCCTGGTGCTCCACCGACCTCAACTCCAACTCCATATATTCACGTTCGGGGAGAAAAAATCAGAGAGAAGGAATCATCGCGTTTTACGATAGGGAGCCGCCACCAAGCCCTAAACTCTCTCGGGAGGGCTGATCTGGAGTCCGTTCGGGGCTACGGAGAGGGGAATCCGTCGCCGTCGTCATCATCAACCATCCTCCATCACCAATTTCATGATGCTCACGCCGAGCGTGTGTAATTCCATCGTAGGCTTGCTGGACGCTGATGGGTTGGACGAGATCTATCATGTAATCGAGTTAGTTTTGTTAGGGTTTGATCCCTAGTATCCACCATGTTCTGAGATTGATGTTGCTATGACTTTGCTATGCTTAATGCTTGTCACTAGGGCCCGAGTGCCATGAACTCAGATCTGAACCATTTATGTTTTCATCAATATATATATTTGTGTTCTTGATCCGATATTGCAAGTTATAGTTACCTACTATGTGTTATGATCCGGCAACCCCGAAGTGACAATAATCGGGACCACTCCCGGTGATGATTGTAGTTTGAGGAGTTCATGTATTCACTATGTGTTAATGCTTTGGTCCGGTACTCTATTAAAAGGAGGCCTTAATATCCCTTAGTTTCCAATAGGACCCCGCTGCCACGGGAGGGTAAGACAAAAGATGTCATGCAAGTTCTTTTCCATAAGCATTTATGACTATATTCGGAATACATGCCTACATTACATTGATGAACTGGAGCTAGTTCTGTGTCACCCTATGTTATAACTGTTGCATGAATGATCACATCCGACATAATTATCCATCACCGATCCAATGCCTACGAGCTTTTCACATATTGATCTCTGCTTAGTTACTTTACCGTTGCCACTGTTACAATCACTACAAAACTGCTATCGTTACTTTTGCCACCGTTATTGTTACTTCCATACTACTTTGCTACTAAATACTTTGCTGCAGATATTAAGTTATCCAGGTGTGGCTGAATTGACAACTCAGTTGCTAATACTTGAGAATATTCTTTGGCTCCCCTTGTGTCGAATCAATAAATTTGGGTTGAATACTCTACCCTCAAAAACTGTTGCGATCCCCTATACTTGTGGGTTATCAAGACTATTTTTTGGCGCAGTTGCCGGGGAGCATAGCTCTATTCTTCGAGTCATTTGGGATTTATATCTGCTGGTCACTATGAGGAACTTGAAAGATGAGAAAACCAAAATTTATCCCTCAACTACGAGGGGAGGTAAGGAACTGCCATCTAGCTCTGCACTTGATTCTCCTTCTGTTTTGAGTAAACTTGTGACACCTAAACCCGCTTCTGCTATTAATTCTGATATGTCACATGTTATTGATGATGCCACTTCTGTTATGCATGATACTTATGATGAAGCTACTTCTATGCTTGAGAATACTGTGCCACTAGGTGAATTTCTGGATGAACAACTTGCTAGGGCTAGAGAGAATGAAATTATTGAAACTGATAATATTGATGAAAGTGATGATGAAGATTCTCCCCTAGATATGAATTGCCTATTGTGCCTAAGGGTTATGTTATGGATGAAGAAATTGCTAGAGATTTTCTTGCTTGCAATGATAGGAATGATCTTAACAAATTATTAGCTAAGTGGAAAGAAAAATCCTTGAATGCTGGAATGAAATATGACCCTGCTTATGCTTACTGATAAGGATTATGATTTCTCTGTCAATCCAGAGATATTTACTTTGGTTGAATCAGATCCTTTCTATGGCTATGAATCCGAAACTGTTGTGGCACATCTTACTAAATTAAATGATATAGCCACCCTATTCACTAATGATGAGAAAACCCGCTACTATTATATCCTTAAATTATTTCCGTTCTCATTAAAGGGTGATGCTAAGACATGGTTTAACTCTCTTGATCCTGGTTGTGTGCGTAGTCCCCAGGATATGATTTATTACTTCTCTGCTAAATATTTCCCTGCTCATCAGAAACAAGCTACTTTAAGGGAAATATATAATTTTGTGCAAATTGAAGAAGAGAGTCTCCCACAAGCTTGGGGGAGGCTTCTCCAATTACTTAATGCTTTTCCTGATCATCCTCTCAAGAAGAATGAAATACTTGATATCTTTTATAATGGATTAACCGATGCTTCCAGAGACCACCTGGATAGTTGTGCTAGTTGTGTTTTCAGGGAAAGAACAGTTGATCAAGCTGAAGTGCTATTGAATAATATGTTGACTAATGAAAATAACTAGACACTTGCTGAACCAACTCCTAAGCCAACTCCGAAGAAAAGGGGTGTTCTATTTCTCAGTCCTGAAGATATGCAAGAGCCAAAGAAATCTATGAAAGAAAAAGGTATAAAAGCTGAAGATGTTAAGAGTTTACCTCCTGTTGAAGAAACACATGGTCTTAATTTACCACCCATTGAAGAAACACATGGTCTTGATAACCCGACACAGGCAGTAAAGGTAAATTCTCTCTATAGATATGGTGAAGCTGAAATCCCACCTACTAAGCTTGCTAGCCAATATTTTGATGAGTTTGATGACTTTATGGTTAAGCAAGAAAACATCAATGCTTATTTTGGTAGAGAGTTAAAACGCAATGCTTATATATATGATTGAACACTTGAGTGATTATATGTCTAGAGTTAAAGGTGAACTTAAACTCATTAGTTAACATGCTTCTATGGCTACCACTCAAGTAGAACAAGTACTTAAAGCTCAAAATGATTTGCTCAATGAAATGAATAATAAGAAAAATGATAATGCTATTAGAGTTATGACTAGAGGAGATAAAATGACTCGGGAACCTTTGTATCCTCAGGGCCATCCTAAAAGAATAGAGCAAGATTCTCAGAGAACTAATGTTGATGCACCTAGTCCTTCCAAAAGGAAGAAAAAGAAAATGATAGGACTTTGCATGCTTCTAGTGAACCTATTGACACACCTGAGAATCCCAATGATATTTCTATTTCTGATGCTGAAACACTATCTGGTAATGAACATGAACCTAGTGATAATGTTAATGATGATGTTCATGTTGATGCTCAACCTAGCAATGATAATGATGTAGAAATTGAACCTGCTGTTGATCTTGATAACCCACAATTAAAGAATCAACGTTATGATAACAGAGACTTTGTTGCTAGGAAGCACGGCAAAGAAAGAGAGCCATGGGTTCAGAAACCCATGCCCTTTCCTCCTAAACCATCCAAGAAAAAGGATGGTGAGGATTTTGAGCGCTTTGCTGAGATGATTAGACCTATCTTTTTGCGAATGCGTTTAACTGATATGCTCAAAATGAATCCTTATGCTAAACACATGAAAGAAATTGTTACTAATAAAAGAAATATACCGGAAGCTGAAATTTCCACCATGCTTGCTAATTATACTTTCAAGGGTGGAATACCAAAGAAACTAGGAGATCCAGGAGTACCCACTATACCATGCTCCATTAAAAGAAACTATGTTAAAACTGCTTCATGTGATCTTGGAGCCGGTGTTAGTGTTATGCCTCTCTCTTCATATCGTAGACTTGACATGAATAAGTTGACACCTACTGAAATATCTTTGCAAGTGACCGATAAATCAACTGCTATACCTGTCGGTATTTGTGAGGATGTGCCTGTTGTGGTTGCAAACGTTACTATTTTAACGGACTTTGTCATTCTTGATATTCCCGAGGACGATAGCATGTCTATTATTCTTGGAAGACCCTTTTTGAATACTACAGGGGCTGTTATTGATTGCAACAAAGGCAATATCAATTTTCATGTTAATGGTAATGAGCATACGGTACACTTTCCGAGGAAACAACCTCAAGTTCATAGTATCAATGCTATTGGAAAAATTCCATTGATTATTATTGGAGGCTTATAATTTCCTCTTCCTACTGTCAAAAAGAGATATGTATTCTTATTATCGGGGACGTGCATATCCCCGTTGAGGTAACCTAGTGCTATTCGAAAATTCTCCGGTTTCATGCAATTCGGAATGAGTTTGTTAACAAGACCTGAATAACCTTGTTAGTGGATTCCTTTTGATGAGTATGACATGGATGAAGTTAGAAAGCACAACTCTCTGTACCCTCCTTTTACTTTCTGTTATTTATATTAAGTAAAGTAAAAATAGTAGTTTTTGTGTGTTTTCTGAATTATCCGTGCAATATAAAAATACCTCTAAAATAAAAGTTCTCCAAATGCCCTGAAATTGAAATATGATTTTTTATGGAATATTTAAGAATATTTGGCACTGAGAACACATCAGGGGGAGCAAGCACCTGGCCACGAGGGTCCAGGGCGCGCCCACCCCCTGGGTGCGCCCCCTGCCTCATGGCCCCCTGGTGGCCCCCTCCACTTATTCCAGCACCCACACACTTTTTCTTCCTCCCAAAAAAATCAAAACCAGCTCAAGCATGAGTTCTAGCTCATCTTGCTGCCATTTTCGATCTCCTTGCTCAAAGCTCCACTCACAAAACTACTTTGGGGGATTGTTCCTTGGTATGTGACTTCTCCAATGGTCCAATTAGTTTTTGTTCTAGTGCTTTATTATTGCAAATTTTTGCTTCTTAGGTGACCTTGTTCTTGAGCTTGCTTGTCAAATTTATTTGGTCCCAAGTAGTTCTAATGGATGATATAGTCTCTAGGCACTTGTAGGAGCAGTTGCTATCAATTTTGTTGAGTTTGGTTCACTTTTATTTGAAGTTACTAAAAATTTCAGAAATTTTCAAAAAATGATGAAGAGATTTTTGACGGGCTCTTCGAGCCGAAGCTCGAAGGATAAGCAAAGTGAAGAAGATAAGAGGCCCAAATATAACCTCCCTCGCACCGCAGAGGTTTGGCCATGTGAATGGCCTTGTGATAATTTCTTGAGAGCAGCCGGGATTTATGATGATTTTTATGAGTTGGCGGAGAATGCAGGCCTCATCGACTTCCTCCGCGACCAACGCGAACAGTATCTCCTACTCACCAATATCTTTGTGCAAAATTTTCATTTCCATGCTAGGAGGTCACCACCTTCGGTGGATTTTTATTTATATGATGATTATAAGGAGATGACCCTTTATGAATTTTGTGAGATTTGCAAGTTACCCTTTTCGGGCAGCGTAGAGGAACCACATCGTAACGATGTGGAGGGGTTTATTTATACAATTGCTGTAGGGGAAACGAGGAAGGTTTCCGATGCAAGAATTACTAGCATACACTTTCCTGTTCTACGTTACTTTGTAATATTTGCTAGTAGATGCTTAATTGGTCGCGGAAACTATGGAAACCTTAGTGCCGCTGATATTGTTATTTTGTGCCATGCCTTGTTCCGTGATGACACATTAAATATGGGTGCTATTGTTGCAAAGCGGTTAAATCTGAACCGTACTAAGGGCCCCATTTTGGGAGGCATCTTTGCCTCGCGCCTCGCCGCACATTTTAACATATCTATTAGGCATTATTAGAAAGAAGAAAAGTTGTTGCCTCCTGTTTTTCTAGACTATAAGAGTATGGTAGCACATGATTTTATTGTTAAGAACAAGAAAAAGGAGCTTAACTATAGACTGATATTTGATAAGAATTATTTTGAGACTATTAATTTGCCTGCTCCTTCCTTGTTTAACTTATCTGCAGGCAAGTACCTTGTTCCTCCGGAGGCCATTCATGCCTACCGGAACCAGACGCTAGCTCCAGAACCTGAACCGGAGCCATCACTTGATCCTCACCGTCAGTCTGTTCATCAGTGGGAACCGGAGGAGATGGCTAACCAGTGGCATCATGAGGATGCATCTCAGTACGACCCTAGTTATAACTTTGGATATCCGCCAGGCCAACCGTGGCCATAGACCAACTTAGGCCAAAAGCCTAAGCTTGGGGGAGTACATATTTCTCACCGACATTACATTTATGTTCACACACTAATTCTAGTTGTCGGTGCTCATACTTTTTCATTGTATCATCCATGCTAGTCTATTTTCTTTTTCCTGCTTTCTTCTTGTGTGTTTGAAAAACCTTTAGAAAAAAAAATTAGTTGTAGATTTTAGCTAGTTTACTTTGCATGCTTGTAGTAGTAATAATTAAAAAAAACCCAAAAAGATTTCCTGTTCTTCTTTTGCTTGTTGGGAGCTTTCTCGTGTAAATAGTTTTATTTCTTTTCTTTTCTTTGGGGGTCGACAGGAGAAGACCATGATGAAATTGTTAAAGTGGCTCTTATATGCATTATTGCTGATTTGACCAAGAGCCCATATTGCCTTGTCTTCTCCTGTTTATTGAATGCTTACAGATTCCAGCTTAGTCCAATGCATGTGCACTATTATTATTATACACGCCGTTCGGTCGTGCAAGTGAAAGGAAATAATGACGATATCTGATGAATTGATTGAGATGAGAGAAGTTGGTATGAACTCGACCTCTCTTGTTTTTGTAAATATTATTAGTTCATCGTTCCTGATTCAGCCTATTATGAATAAACATGTTTGCAATGACAATTAGAGATTATAGTTTCTTATGCCATCCTTAATTAGCTAGGAGTTTATAATGGTTTACCTTGCGTGCCAACATGCTATTAAAATGGTTGTGATGTGGTATGATAGGGTGGTATCCTCCTTTGAATGATTTAAGTGGCTTGACTTGGCACATGTTCACGCATGTAGTTGAAACAAAATCAACATAGCCTCTACGATATTTATGTTCAAGGTGGATTATATCCTACTCATGCTTGCACTCAATGTTGATTAATTTTAATGCATGTTCATGACTGTTGTCGCTCTCTAGCTGGTCGCTTCCCAGTCTTTTTCTAGCCTTCACTTGTACTAAGCGGGAATACTGCTTGTGCAACCAATCCCTTAAACCCCAAAGTTATTCCATATGAGTCCACCATACCTTCCTATATGCGTTATTTACCTGCCGTGCCAAGTAAATTTGTATGTGCCAAACTCTAAACCTTCAAGTGAAATTCGATTTTGTATGCTCGAATAGCTCATGTATCAACTAGGGCTGTTTGTATCTTCCATATTAGGCGGGTTATTCTCAAGAGGAGTGGATTCCGCTCGTCACTCACGAGAAAATGGCTGGTCACCGGGATGCCCAGTCCCATGCTCTAAGGAAATCAAATCAAAATAATTGCAAACAAAACTCCCCCAGGACTGTTGTTTGTTGGAGGCACTCGTTGTTTCGAGCAAGCCATGTATTGATGCTTGTTGGTGGTGGCCTGGTGGGGGAGTATAAACTTTACCATTCTGCTTGGGAACCGCCTATAATGTGTGTAGCATGGAAGATATCGAGATCTCTCGGTTGTTATGTTGACAATGAAAGTATACCACTCAAAATATTATATATCTCTATTTCAAAACCGAGCTCTGGCGCCTCTACAAATCCCTGCTTCCCTCTGCGAACGGCCTATCTATTTACTTTTATGTTGAGTCATGACCCTCTTATTAAAAAGCACCAGTTGGAGAGCACTGCTGTCATTTGCATCCATTACTATTAATTTATATTGAGTATGACTATGATTGGATCTCTTTTACCATGAATTACAATGTCTAGTCAGTCCTTGATTTTCAAAGCTGCTCTGCATTTATGTTTTGCGGTCTCAGAAAGGGCTAGCGAGATACCAACTTGTTATATCATATCATGATTGTTTTGAGAAAGTGTTGTCATCCGAGATTGGCTATTATTGCTCACTAGTTGATTCTGCCATTGATATGAGTAAACATGAGACGTAAGTGTTATTGTGAATATGGTTAGTTCATAATCTAGGCTGAAAACTTGAATGTTGGCTTTATCACTTTCAGTTTGTCAACTGAATTGCTTGAGGATAAGCAAAGGTTTAAGCTTGGGGGAGTTGATACGTCTCCGTCGTATCTACTTTTCCAAACACTTTTGCCCTTGTTTTGGACTCTAACTTGCATGATTTGAATGGAACTAACCCGGACTGACGCTGTTTTTAGCAGAATTGCCATGGTGTTATTTTTGTGCAGAAACAAAAGTTCTCGGAATGACCTGACAATCAACAAAGATTTATTTTGGAATTAATAAAAAATACTGGCGAAATAATCAAGGTCATGGTGGAAGGCGCGCCCCTCCCACTAGGCACGCCCCCTGCCTCGTGGCCCCCCTGGTGCTCCACCGACCTCAACTCAACTCCATATATTCACGTTCGGGGAGAAAAAAATCAGAGAGAAGGATTCATCGCGTTTTACGATACGGAGCCGCCGCCAAGCCCTAAACTCTCTCGGGAGGGCTGATCTGGAGCCCGTTCGGGGCTACGGAGAGGGGAATCCGTCGCCGTCGTCATCATTAACCATCCTCCATCACCAATTTCATGATGCTCACGCCGAGCGTGTGTAATTCCATTGTAGGCTTGCTAGACGGTGATGGGTTGGATGAGATCTATCATGTAATCGAGTTAGTTTTGTTAGGGTTTGATCCCTAGTATCCACTATGTTCTGAGATTGATGTTGCTATGACTTTGCTATGCTTAATGCTTGTCACTAGGGCCCGAGTGCCATGAACTCAGATCTGAACCATTTATGTTTTCATCAATATATATATATTTGTGTTCTTGATCCGATATTGCAAGTTATAGTTACCTACTATGTGTTATGATCCGGCAACCCCGAAGTGACAATAATCGGGACCACTCCCGGTGATGACCGTAGTTTGGGGATTTCATGTATTCACTATGTGTTAATGCTTTGGTCCGGTACTCTATTAAAAGGAGGCCTTAATATCCCTTAGTTTCCAATAGGACCGCGCTGCCATGGGAGGGTAGGACAAAAGATGTCATGCAAGTTCTTTTCCATAAGCACGTATGACTATATTCGGAATACATGCCTACATTACATTGATGAACTGGAGCTAGTTCTGTGTCACCCTATGTTATAACTGTTGCATGAATGATCGTATCCGACATAATTATCCATCACCGATCCAATGCCTACGTGCTTTTCACATATTGATCTCTGCTTAGTTACTTTACCGTTGCCACTGTTACAATCACTACAAAACTGCTATCGTTGCTTTTGCCACCATTACTGTTACTTCGATACTACTTTGCTACTAAATACTTTGCTGCGGATGTTAAGTTATCCAGGTGTGGCTGAATGGACAACTCAGTTGCTAATACTTGAGAATATTCTTTGGCTCCCCTTGAGTCGAATCAATAAATTTGGGTTGAATACTCTACCCTCGAAAACTGTTGCGATACCCTATACTTGTGGGTTATCAGCCGCGAGCCTCAACATTCATCGGACCACATACATCAGTATGTATGATTTCCAACAAATCTGTTGCTCGCTTCATTGTTACGGAGAACGGAGTTTTAGTCATCTTGCCCATGAGGCATGGTTCGCAAGTACCAAGTTATTCATAATCAAGTGATTCCAAAAGTCCATCAGAATGGAGTTTCTTCATGCGCTTTACACCAATATGACCTAAACGGCAGTGCCCCAAATAAGTTGCACTATCATTATCAACTCTGCATCTTTTGGCTTCAACATTATGAATATGTGTGTCACTACTATCGAGATTCAACATAAATAGACCACTCTTCAAGGGTGCATGACCATAAAAGATATTACTCATATAAATAGAACAACCATTATTCGCCGATTTAAATGAATAACCATCTCGCATCAAGCAAGATCCAAATATAATTTTCATGCTTAACGATGGCACCAAATAACAATTATTCAGGTCTAAAACTAATCCCGAAGGTAGATGTAGAGGTAGTGTGCCGACGGCGATCACATCGACTTTGGAACCATTTCCCACGCGCATCGTCACCTCGTCCTTAGCCAATCTTCGCTTAATCCGTAGTCCCTGTTTCGAGTTGCAAATATTAGCAACAGAACCAGTATCAAATACCCAGGTGCTACTGCGAGCATTAGTAAGGTACACATCAATAACATGTATATCACATATACCTTTGTTCACCTTGTCATCCTTCTTATCCACCAAATACTTGGGGCAGTTCCACTTCCAGTGACCATTCTGCTTGCAGTAGAAGCACTCAGTCTCAGGCTTAGGTCCAGACTTGGGTTTCTTCTCCTGAACAGCAACTTGTTTGCCGTTCTTCTTGAAGTTCCCCTTCTTCTTCCCTTTGCCCTTTTTTCTTGAAACTGGTGGTCTTGTTAACCATCAACACTTGATGCTCCTTCTCGATTTCTACCTCCGCAGCCTTTAGCATTGCAAAGATCTCGGGAATCGTCTTATCCATCCCTTGCATGTTATAGTTCATCACGAAGCTCTTGTAGCTTGGTGGCAGTGACTGAAGAATTCTGTCAATAACACTATCATCCGGAAGATTAACTCCCAGTTGAATCAAGTGATTGTTATACCCAGACATTTTGAGTATATGCTCACTGACAGAACTATTCTCCTCCATCTTGCAGCTGTAGAACTTATTGGAGACTTCATATCTCTCAATCCGGGCATTTGCTTGAAATATTAACTTCAACTCCTGGAACATCTCATATGCTCCATGATGTTCAAAACGTCATTGAAGTCTCGGTTCTAAGCCGTAAAGCATGGCACACTGAACTATCGAGTAGTCATCTGCTTTCCTCTACCAGATGTTCACAACATCTGGCGTTGCTCCTGCAGCGGGTTTGGCACCTAGCGGTGCTTCCAGGACGTAATTCTTCTATGCATCAATGAGGATAATCCTCAAGTTACGGACCCAGTCCGTGTAGTTGCTACCATCATCTTTCAACTTAGCTTTCTCTAGGAACGCATTAAAATTCAACGGAACAATAGCACGGGCCATCTATCTACAACAACATAGACATGCAAAATACTATTAGGTACTAAGTACATGATAAATTAAAGTTCAATTAATCAAATTACTTAAGAACTCCCACTTAGATAGACATCCCTCTAATCATCTAAGTGATCACGTGAACCATATCAACTAAACCATGTCCGATCATCACGTGAGATGGAGTAGTTTTCAATGGTGAACATCACTATGTTGATCATATCTACTATATGATTCACACTCGAACTTTCGGTCTCAGTGTTGCGAGGCTATATCTGCATATATTAGGCTCGTCAAGTTTAACCCGAGTATTCTGTGTGTGCAAAACTGGCTTGCACCCGTTGTATGTGAACGTAGAGCTTATCACACCCGATCATCACATGGTGTCTCGGCACGACGAACTTTCGCAACGGTGCGTACACAAGGAGAACACTTGTACCTTGAAATTTAGTGAGAGATCATCTTATAATGCTACCGTCGAACTAAGCAAAATAAGATGCATAAAGGATAAACATCACATGCAATCAATATAAGTGATATGATATGGCCATCATCATCTTGTGCCTTTGATCTCCATCTCCAAAGCACCGTCATGATCATCATCATCACCGGCGCGACACCTTGATCTCCACCGTAGCATCGTTGTCGTCTCGCCAACTATTGCTTCTACGACTATCGCTACCGCTTAATGATAAAGTAAAGCAATTACATGGCTATTGAATTTCATACAATAAAGCGACAACCATATGGCTCCCTCCAGTTGCCGATAACTTTGTTACAAAACATGATCATCTCATACAATAAAATTTAGCATCATGTCTTGACCATATCACATCAGAAATGCCCTGCAAAAACAAGTTAGACATCCTCTACTTTGTTGTTGCAAGTTTTACGTGGCTGCTACGGGCTGATCAAGAACCGTTCTTACCTAAGCATCAAAACCACAACGATTTTTCGTCAAGTATGTGCTGTTTTAACCTTCAACAAGGAGCGGGCGTAGCCACACTCGATTCAACTAAAGTTGGAGAAACTGACGCCCGCCAGCCACCTGTGTGCGAAGCACGTCGGCAGAACCAGTCTCGCGTAAGCGTACGCGTAATGTCGGTCCGGGCCGCTACATCCAACAATAACGCCGAATCAAAGTATGACATGCTAGTAAGCAGTATGACTATTATCGCCCACAGCTCAGTTGTGTTCTACTCCTGCATATAACATCTACGCATAAACCTGGCTCGGATGCAACTGTTGGGTAACGTAGTAATTTCAAAAAAATTCCTATGCACACGCAAGATCATGGTGATGCATAGCAACGAGAGGGGAGAGTGTTGTCTACGTACCCTCGTAGACTGTAAGCGGAAGCGTTATGACAACGCGGTTGATGTAGTCGTACGTCTTGACGATCGACCGATCCTAGTGCCGAAAGTATGGCACCTCCGCAATCTGCACACGTTCAGCTCGGTGACGTCCCACGAACTCACGATCCAGTAGAGTGTCGAGGGAGAGCTTCGTCAGCACGACGGCATGATGACGGTGATGATGAAGCTACTGGCGCAGGGCTTCGCTTAAGCACTACGACAATATGACCGAGGTGGATTATGGTGGAGCGGGGCACTGCACACGGCTAAGAGATCAATGATCAACTTGTGTGTCTATGGGGTGCCCCCTCCCCTGTATATGAAGGAGTGGAGGAGGGGGAGAGGGCCGGCTTCCTAGGTGCGCCCAAGGGGGGAGTCCTACTACCGGTGGGAGTAGGATTCCCCCTTCCCATGTTGGAGTAGGAGAGGGAAGGAAGGGGGAGAAGGAGAGAAGGAAAGGGGGGCCGACCCCCTCCCAATTCGGATTGGGCTTAAGGGGGGGGCGCCCCCACCTTGGCCGCATCCTCCTCCTTTCCACTATGGCCCATTAAGGCCCATTGACTCCCCGGGGGTTCCGGTAACCCCCCGGTACTCCGGTAATTATCCAGTGATCCCCGGAACTCATC
Organism: Triticum aestivum; assembly: GCF_018294505.1. Taxonomy (NCBI): domain Eukaryota; kingdom Viridiplantae; phylum Streptophyta; class Magnoliopsida; order Poales; family Poaceae; genus Triticum; species Triticum aestivum. The sequence continues at coordinate 12,499,740 of NC_057814.1, forward strand.
CGGTGTCAGAATATAGTCGTCCAATATATCAATCTTTATGTCTCGACCATTTCGGGACTCCTCGTCATGTCCTTGATCACATCCGGGACTCCAAACTACCTTCGGTGCATCAAAACACATAAACTCATAATACCGATCATCATCGAACGTTAAGCGTGCGGACCCTACGGGTTCGAGAACTATGTAGACATGACCGAGACACGTCTCCGGTCAATAACCAATAGTGGAACCTGGATGCTCATATTTGTTCCTACATATTCTACGAAGATCTTTATCGGTCAAACCGCATAACAACATACGTTGTTCCCTTTGTCATCGGTATGTTACTTGCGCGAGATTCGATCGTTGGTATCTCAATACCTAGTTCAATCTCGTTACCGGCAAGTCTCGTTACTCATTCCATATGCATCATCCTGCAACTAACTCATTAGTCACATTTCTTGCAAGGCTTATAGTGATGTGCATTACCGAGAGGGCCCAGAGATACCTCTCCGACAATCGGAGTGACAAATCCTAATCTCGATCTATGCCAACTCAACAAGTACCATTGGAGACACCTGTAGAGCACCTTTATAATCACCCAGTTACGTTGTGACGTTTGGTAGCACACAAAGTGTTCTTCCGGTATTCGGGAGTTGCATAATCTCATAGTCATAGGAACATGTATAAGTCATGAAGAAAGCAATAGCAACATACTAAACGATCAAGTGCTAAGCTAACGGAATGGGTTAAGTCAATCACATCATTCTCTAATGATGTGATCCCGTTAATCAAATGACAACTCGTGTCTCTGGTCAGGAAACATAACCATCTTTGATTTAGCGAGCTAGTCAAGTAGAGGCATACTAGTGACACTCTGTTTGATATGTATTCAGATATACTAAGTTTCCGGTTAATACAATTCTAGCATGAATAATAAACATTTATCATCATATAAGTATAAATAACAACTTTATTATTGCCTCTAGGGCATATTTCCTTTAGTCTCCCACTTGCACTAGAGTCAATAATCTAGATTACACAGTAATGATTCTAACACCCATGGAGTCTTGGTGCTGATCATGGTTTGCTCGTGAGAGAGGCTTAGTCAATAGGTCTGCAACATTCAGATCCGTATGTATCTTGCAAATCTCTATGTCTCCCTCCTTGACTTGAGCACGGATGGAATTGAAGCGTCTATCGATGTGCTTGGTTCTCTTGTGAAATCTGGATTCATTTGCCAAGGCAATTGCACCAGTATTGTCACAAAAGATTTTCATTGGACCCGATGCACTAGGTATGACACCTAGATCGGATATGAACGCCTTCATCCAGACTCCTTCATTTGCTGCTTCCGAAGCAGCTATGTACTCCGCTTCACACGTAGATCCCGCCATGATGCTTTGCTTAGAACTGCTCCAACTGACAGCTCCACCGTTCAATATAAATACATATCCGGTTTGTGACTTAGAGTCATCCGGATCAGTGTCAAAGCTTGCATCGACATAACCATTTATGATGAGCTCTTTGTCACCTCCATAAACGAGAAACATATCCTTAGTCCTTTTCAGGTATTTCAGGATGTTCTTGACCGCTGTCCAGTGATCCACTCCTGGATTACTTTGGTACCGCCCTGCTAAACTAATAGCAAGGCACACATCAGGTTTGGTACACAGCATTGCATACATGATAGAGCCTATGGCTGAAGCATAGGGAACACTTTTCATTTTCTCCCTATCTTCTGCAGTGGTCGGGCATTGAGTCTTACTCAACTTCACACCTTGTAGCACAGGCAAGAACCCTTTCTTTGCTTGATCCATTTTGAACTTCTTCAAAACTTTATCAAGGTATGTGCTTTGTAAAAGTCCAATTAAGCGTCTTGATCTATCTCTATAGATCTTGATGCCCAATATACAAGCAGCTTCACCGAGGTCTTTCATTGAAAAACTCTTATTCAAGTATCCTTTTATGCTATCATAAAATTCTATATCATTCCAACCAACAATATGTCATCCACATATAATATTGGAAATGCTACAGAGCTCCCACTCACTTTCTTGTAGATACATGCTTCTCCAAAAGTCTGTATAAAACCATATGCTTTGATGACACTATCAAAACGTTTATTCCAACTCCGAGATGCTTCCACCAGTCCATAAATGGATCGCTGGATCTTGCACACTTTGTTAGCATCCTTTAGATTGATAAAACCTTGAGGTTGCATCATATACAACTCTTCTTCTAGAAATCCATTCAGGAATGCAGTCTTTACATCTGATAACCCACAAGTATATGGGATCGCAACAGTTTTCGAGGGTAGAGTATTCAACCGAAATTTATTGATTCGAAACAAGGGGAGCCAAAGAATATTCTCAAGTATTAGCAGCTGAGTTGTCAATTCAACCACACATGGATAACTTAATACTTTGCTGCAGATATTAAGTTATCCAGGTGTGGCTGAATTGACAACTCAGTTGCTAATACTTGAGAATATTATTTGGCTCCCCTTGTGTCGAATCAATAAATTTGGGTTGAATACTCTACCCTCGAAAACTGTTGCGATCCCCTATACTTGTGGGTTATCAAGACTATTTTCTGGCGCAGTTGCCGGGGAGCATAGCTCTATTCTTTGAGTCACTTGGGATTTATATCTGCTGATCACTATGAGGAACTTGAAAGATGAGGAAACCAAAATTTATCCCTCAACTACGAGGGGAGGTAAGGAACTGCCATCTAGCTCTGCACTTGATTCTCCTTCTGTTTTGAGTAAACTTGCGACACCTAAACCTGCTTCTGCTATTAATTCTGATATGTCACATGTTATTGATGATGCCACTTCTGTTATGCATGATACTTATGATGAAGCTACTTCTATGCTTGAGAATACTGTGCCACTAGGTGAATTTCTGGATGAACAACTTGCTAGGGCTAGAGAGAATGAAATTATTGAAACTGATAATATTGATGAAAGTGATGATGAAGATTCTCCCCCTAGATATGAATTGCCTGTTGTGCCTAAGGGTTATGTTATGGATGAAGAAACTGCTAGAGATTTTCTTGCTTGCAATGATAGGAATGATCTTAACAAATTATTAGCTATGTGGAAAGAAAAATCCTTGAATGCTAGAATGAAATATGACCCTGCTTATGCTTACTGATAAGGATTATGATTTCTCTGTCGATCCTGAGATATTTACTTTGGTTGAATCAGATCCTTTCTATGGCTATGAATCTGAAACTGTTGTGGCACATCTTAGTAAATTAAATGATACCGCCACCCTATTCACTAATGATGAGAAAACCCGCTACTATTATATCCTTAAATTATTTCCGTTCTCATTAAAGGGTGATGCTAAGACATGGTTTAACTCTCTTGATCCTGGTTGTGTGCGTAGTCCCCAGGATATGATTTATTACTTCTCTGCTAAATATTTCCCTGCTCATAAGAAACAAGCTACTTTAAGGGAAATATATATTTTTGTGCAAATTGAAGAAGAGAGTCTCCCACAAGCTTGGGGGAGGCTTCTCCAATTACTTAATGCTTTGCCTGATCATCCTCTCAAGAAGAATGAAATACTTGATCCAAAGACCACCTGGATAGTTGTGCTAGTTGTGTTTTCAGGGAAAGAACAGTTGATCAAGCTGAAGTGCTATTGAATAATATGTTGACTAATGAAAATAATTGGACACTTCCAGAACCAACTCCTAAGCCAACTCCGAAGAAAAGGGGTGTTCTATTACTCAGTCCTGAAGATATGCAAGAGCCAAAGAAATCTATGAAAGAAAAAGGTATAAAAGCTGAAGATGTTAAGAGTTTACCTCCTGTTGAAGAAATACATGGTCTTAATTTACCACCTATTGAAGAAACACATGGTCTTGATAACCCGACACAGGCAGTAAGGTAAATTCTCTCTATAGATATGATGAAGCTGAAATCCCGCCTACTAAGCTTGCTAGCCAATGTTTGGATGAGTTTGATGACTTTATGGTTAAGCAAGAAAACTTCAATGCTTATTTTGGTAGAGAGTTAAAACGCAATGCTTATATATATGATGAACACTTGAGTGATTATATGTCTAGAGTTAAAGGTGAACTTAAACTCATTAGTAAACATGCTTCTATGGTTACCACTCAAGTAGAACAAGTACTTCAAGCTCAAAATGATTTGGTCAATGAAATGAATAACAAGAAAAATGATAATGCTGTTAGAGTTATGACTAGAGGAGGTAAAATGACTCCGGAACCTTTGTACCCTCAGGGCCATTTTTAAAGAATAGAGCAAGATTCTCAGAGAACTAATGTTGATGCACCTAGTCCTTCCAAAAGGAAGAAAAAGAAAATGATAGGACTTTGCATGCCTCTAGTGAACCTATTGTTGACACACCTGAGAATCCCAATGATATTTCTATTTCTGATGCTGAAACACTATCTGGTAATGAACATGAACCTAGTGATAATGTTAATGATGATGCTCATGTTCATGCTCAACCTAGCAATGATAATGATGTAGAAATCGAACCTGCTGTTGATCTTGATAACCCACAATCAAAGAATCAACGTTATGATAACAGAGACTTTGTTGCTAGGAAGCACGGTAAAGAAAGAGAGCCATAGGTTCAGAAACCCATGCCCTTTCCTCCTAAACCATCCAAGAAAAAGGATGGTGAGGATTTTGAGCGCTTTGCTGAGATGATTAGACCTATCTTTTTGCGTATGCGTTTAACTGATATGCTCAAAATGAATCCTTATGCTAAACACATGAAAGAAATTGTTACTAATAAAAGAAATATACCGGAAGCTGAAATTTCCACCATGCTTGCTAATTATACTTTCAAGGGTGGAATACCAAAGAAACTAGGAGATCCAGGAGTACCCACTATACCATGCTCCATTAAAAGAAACTATGTTAAAACTACTTCATGTGATCGTGGAGCCGGTGTTAGTGTTATGCCTCTCTCTTCATATCGTAGACTTGACTTGAATAAGTTGACACCTCCTGAAATATCTGTGCAAGTGGCCGATAAATCAACTGCTATACCTGTCGGTATTTGTGAGGATGTGCCTGTTGTGGTTGCAAACGTTACTATTTTAACGGACTTTGTCATTCTTGATATTCCCGAGGACGATAGCATGTCTATTATTCTTGGAAGACCCTTTTTGAATACTGCAGGGGTTGTTATTGATTGCAACAAAGGCAATGTCAATTTTCATGTTAATGGTAATGAGCATACGGTACACTTTCCGAGGAAACAACCTCATGTTCATAGTATCAATGCTATTGGAAAAATTCCATTGATTATTATTGGAGGCTTCGAATTTCCTATTCCTACTGTCAAAAGGAGATATGATATTCTTATTATTGGGGACGTGCATATCCCCGTTGAGGTAACCTAGTGCTATTCGAAAATTCTTTGGTTTCATGCAATTCGGAATGAGTTTATTAACAAGACCTGAATAACCTTGTTAGTGGATTCCTTTTGATGACAATGACATGGATGAAGTTAGAAAGCACAACTCTCTGTACCCTCCTTTTACTTTCTGTTATTTAGATTAAATAAAGTAAAAATAGTAGTTTTTGTGTGTTTTCTGAATTATCCGTGCAATATAAAAATACCTCAAAAATAAAAGTTCTCCAAATGCCCTGAAATTTAAATATGATTTTTTATGGAATATTTAAGAATATTTGGCACTGAGAACACATCAGGGGGAGCAATCACCTGGCCAAGAGGGTCTAGGGCGCGCCCACTCCCCTGGGGGCGCCCCTGCCTCATGGGCCCCTGGTGGCCCCCTCCACTTATTCCAGCACCCACAAACTTTTCCTTCCTCCCAAAAAAATCACCAACCAGCTCAAGCACGAGTTCTAGCTCATCTTGCTGCCATTTTCGATCTCCTTGCTGAAAGCTCCACTCACAAAACTACATTGGGGGGATTGTTCCTTGGTATGTGACTCCTCCAATGGTCCAATTAGTTTTTGTTCTAGTGCTTTATTTATTGCAAATTTTTGCTTCTTAGGTGATCTTGTTCTTGAGCTTGCATGTCAAATTTATTTGGTCCCAAGTAGTTCTAATGGATGATATAGTCTCTAGGCACTTGTAGGAGCAGTTACTATCAATTTTGTTGAGTTTGGTTCACTTTTATTTGAAGTTACTAAAAATTTCAGAAATTTTCAAAAAATGATGAAGAGATTTTTGAGGGGCTCTTCGAGCCGAAGCTCGAAGGATAAGCAAAGTGAAGAAGATAAGAGGCCCAAATATAACCTCCCTCGCACCGCAGAGGTTTGGCCGTGTGAATGGCCTTGTGATGATTTCTTGAGAGCAGTCGGGATTTATGATGATTTTTATGAGTTGGCTGAGAATGCAGGCCTCACCGACTTCCTCCGCGACCAACGCGAACAGTATCTCCTACTCACCAATATCTTTGTGCAAAATTTTCATTTCCATGCTAGGATGTCACCACCTTCGGTGGATTTTTATTTATATGATGAGTATAAGGAGATGACCCTTTATGAATTTTGTGAGATTTGCAAGTTACCCTTTTCGGGCAGCGTAGAGGAACCACATCGTAACGATGTGGAGGGTTTATTTATACAGTTGCTGTAGGGGAAACGAGGAAGGTTTCCGATGCAAGAATTACTAGCATACACTTTCCTGTTCTACGTTACTTTGTAATATTTGCTAGTAGATGCTTAATGGGTCGCGGAAACTGTGGAAACCTTAGTGCCCCTGATATTGTTATTTTGTGCCATGCCTTGTTCCGTGATGACACATTTAACATGGGTGCTATTGTTGCAAAGCGGTTAAATCTGAACTGTACTAAGGGCCCCATTTTGGGAGGCATCTTTGCCTCGCGCCTCGCCGCACATTTTAACATACCTATTAGGCATTATTAGAAAGAAGAAAGGTTGTTGCCTCCTGTTTTTCTAGACTATAAGAGTATGGTAGCACATGATTTTATTGTTAAGAACAAGAAAACGGAGCTTAACTATAGACTGATATTTGATAAGAAATATTTTGAGACTATTACTTTGCCTGCTCCTTCCTTGTTTAACTTATCTGCAGGCAAGTACCTTGTTCCTCCGGAGGCCATTCATGCCTACCGGAACCAGATGCCAGCTCCAGAACCTGAACCGGAGCCATCACTTGATCCTCACCGTCAGTCTGTTCATCAGTGGGAACCGGACGAGATCGCTAACCGGTGGCATCACGAGGATGCATCTCAGTACGACCCTAGTTATAACTTTGGATATCCGCCAGGCCAACCGTGGACATAGACCAACTTAGGCCAAAAGCCTAAGCTTGGGGGAGTACGTATTTCTCACCGACATTACATTTATGTTCACACACTCATTCTAGTTGTCGGTGCTCATACTTTTTCAGTGTATCATCCATGCTAGTCTATTTTCTTTTTCCTGCTTTCTTCTTGTGTGTTTGAAAAACCTTTAGACAAACAAAAAAAATTAGTTGTAGATTTTAGCTAGTTTACTTTTCATGCTTGTAGTAGTAATAATTAAAAGAAAACCCAAAAAGATTTCCTGTTCTTCTTTTGCTTGTTGGGAGCTTTCTTGTGTAAATAGTTTTATTTCTGTTCTTTTCTTTGGGGGTCGACAGGAGAAGACCATGATGAAATTGTTAAAGTGGCTCTTATATGCATTATTGCTGATTTGACCAAGAGCCCATATTGCCTTGTCTTCTCCTATTTATTGAATGCTTGCAGATTCCAGCTTAGTCCAATGCACGTGCACTATTATTATTATACACGCCGTTCGGTCGTGCAAGTGAAAGGCAATAATGACGATATCTGATGAATTGATTGAGATGAGAGAAGATGGTATGAACTCGACCTCTCTTGTTTTTGTAAATATTATTAGTTCATCATTCCTGATTCAGCCTATTATGAATAAACATGTTTGCAATGACAATTAGAGATTATAGTTGCTTATGCCATCCTTAATTAGCTAGGAGTTTATAGTGGTTTGCCTTGCGTGCCAACATGCTATTAAAATGGTTGTGATGTGGTATGATAGGGTGGTATCCTCCTTTGAATGATTTAAGTGGCTTGACATGGCACATGTTCACGCATGTAGTTGAAACAAAATCAACATAGCCTCTACGATATTTATGTTCAAGGTGGATTATATCCTACTCATGCTTGCACTCAATGTTGATTAATTTTAATGCATGTTCATGACTGTTGTCGCTCTCTAGCTGGTCGCTTCCCAGTCTTTTTCTAGCCTTCACTTGTACTAAGCGGGAATACTGCTTGTGCATCCAATCCCTTAAACCCCAAAGTTATTCCATATGAGTCCACCATACCTTCCTATATGCATTATTTACCTGCCGTGCCAAGTAAATTTGTATGTGCCAAACTCTAAACCTTCAAGTGAAATTCTATTTTGTATGCTCGAATAGCTCATGTATCAACTAGGGCTGTCTGTATCTTCCATATTAGGCGGGTTATTCTCAAGAGGAGTGGACTCCGCTCCTCACTCACGAGAAAATGGCTGGTCACCGGGATGCCCAATCCCATGCTCTAAGGAAATCAAATCAAAATAATTGCAAACAAAACTCCCCCAGGACTGTTGTTTGTTGGAGGCACCCGTTGTTTCGAGCAAGCCATGGATTGATGCTTGTTGGTGGTGGCCTGGTTTGGGAGTATAAACTTTACCATTCTGCTTGGGAACCGCCTATAATGTGTGTAGCATGGAAGATATCGAGATCTCTCGGTTGTTATGTTGACAATGAAAGTATACCACTCAAAATATTATATATCTCTATTTCAAAACCGAGCTCTGGCACCTCTACAAATCCCTGCTTCCCTCTGCGAACGGCCTATCTATTTACTTTTATGTTGAGTCATCACCCTCTTATTAAAAAGCACCAGTTGGAGAGCACTGCTGTCATTTGCATCCATTACTATTAATTTATATTGAGTATGACTATGATTGGATCTCTTTTACCATGAATTACAATGTCTAGTCAGTCCTTGATTTTCAAAGGTGCTCTGCATTTATGTTTTGCGGTCTCAGAAAGGGCTAGCGAGATACCAACTTGTTATATCATATCATGATTGTTTTGAGAAAGTGTTGTCATTCGAGATTTGCTATTATTGCTCGCTAGTTGATTATGCCATTGATATGAGTAAACATGAGACCTAAGTGTTATTGTGAATATGGTTAGTTCATAATCTTTGCTGAAAACTTGAATGCTGGCTTTATCACTTTCAGTTTGTCAACTGAATTGCTTGAGGACAAGCAAAGGTTTAAGCTTGGGGGAGTTGATACGTCTCCGTCGTATCTACTTTTCCAAACACTTTTGCCCTTGTATAGGACTCTAACTTGCCTGATTTGAATGGAACTCACCCGGACTGACGCTGTTTTCAGCAGAATTGCCATGGTGTTATTTTTGTGCAGAAACAAAAGTTCTCGGAATGACCTGACAATCAACGTAGATTTATTTTGGAATTAATAAAAAATACTGGCGAAATAATCAAGGTAAGGGGGGCCACACCCTATCCACAAGGGTGGAAGGCGCGCCCCTCCCCCTAGGCGCGCCCCCCTGCCTCGTGGGCTCCCTGGTCCTCCACGGACCTCAACTCAACTCCATATATTCACGTTCGGGGAGAAAAAAACAGAGAGAAGGATTCATCGCGTTTTACGATACGGAGCCGCCGCCAAGCCCAAAACTCTCTCGGGAGGGCTGGTCTGGAGTCCGTTCGAGGCTCCAGAGAGGGGAATCCGTCGCCGTCGTCATCATCAACCATCCTCCATCACCAATTTCATGATGCTCACTGCCAAGCGTGAGTAATTCCATCATAGGCTTGCTGGACGGTGATGGGTTGGATGAGATCTATCATGTAATTGAGTTAGTTTTGTTAGGGTTTGATCCCTAGTATCCACTATGTTCTGAGATTGATGTTGCTATGACTTTGCTATGCTTAATGCTTGTCACTAGGGCCCGAGTGCCATGAACTCAGATATGAACCCTTTATGTTTTCATCAATATATTTGTGTTCTTGATCCGATATTGCAAGTTATAGTTACCTACTATGTGTTATGATCCGGCAACCCCGAAGTGACAATAATCAGGACCACTCCCGGTGATGACCGTAGTTTGGGGATTTCATGTATTCACTATGTGTTAATGCTTTGGTTCAGTACTCTATTCAAAGGAGCCCTTAATATCCCTTAGTTTGCAATAGGACCCCGCTGCCACGGGAGGGTAGGACAAAAGATGTCATGCAAGTTCTTTTCCATAAGCATGTATGACTATATTCGGAATACATGCCTACATTACATTGATGAGCTGGAGCTAGTTCTGTGTCACCCTATGTTATAACTATTGCATGAATGATCGCATCCGCATAGTTATCCATCACCGATCCAATGCCTATGAGCTTTTCACATATTGATCTCTGCTTAGTTACTTTACCGTTGCCACTGTTACAATCACTACAAAACTGCTATCGTTACTTTTGCCACCGTTACTGTTACTTCCATACTACTTTGCTACTAAATACTTTGCTACAGATATTAAGTTATCCAGGTGTGGCTGAATGGACAACTCAGTTGCTAATACTTGAGAATATTCTTTGGCTCCCCTTCTGTTGAATCAATAAATTTGGGTTGAATACTCTACCCTCGAAAACTGTTGCGATCCCCTATACTTGTGGGTTATCAGCCGCGAGCCTCAACATTCATCGGACCACATACATCAGTATGTATGATTTCCAACAAATCTGTTGCTCGCTTCATTGTTCCGGAGAACGAAGTTTTAGTCATCTTGCCCATGAGGCATGGTTCGCAAGTACCAAGTTATTCATAATCAAGTGATTCCAAAAGTCCATCACAATGGAGTTTCTTCATGCGCTTTACACCAATATGACCTAAACGGCAGTGCCCCAAATAAGTTGCACTATCATTATCTACTCTGCATCTTTTGGCTTGAACATTATGAATATGTGTGTCACTACTATCGAGATTCAACATAAATAGACCACTCTTCAAGGGTGCATGACCATAAAAGATATTACTCATATAAATGGAACAACCATTATTCGCCGATTTAAATGAATAACTATCTCTCATCAAACAAGATCCAGATATAATGTTCATGCTTAACGCTGGCACCAAATAATAATTATTCAGGTCTAAAACTAATCCCGAAGGTAGATGTAGAGGTAGCGTGCCGACGGCGATCACATCGACTTTGGAACCATTTCCCACGCGCATCGTCACCTCGTCCTTAGCCAATCTTCGCTTAATCCGTAGTCCCTGTTTCGAGTTGCAAATATTAGCAACAGAACCAGTATCAAATACCCAGGTGCTACTGCGAGCATTAGTAAGGTACACATCAATAACATGTATATCACATATACCTTTGTTCACCTTGCCATCCTTCTTATCCACCAAATACTTGGGGTAGTTCCACTTCTAGTGACCAGTCTGCTTGTAGTAGAAGCACTCAGTCTCAGGCTTAGGTCCAGACTTGGGTTTCTTCTCCTGAACAGCAACTTGTTTGCCGTTCTTCTTGAAGTTCCCCTTCTTCTTCCCTTTGCCCTTTTTTCTTGAAACTGGTGGTCTTGTTAACCATCAACACTTGATGCTCCTTCTCGATTTCTACCTCCGCAGCCTTTAGCATTGCGAAGATCTCGGGAATCGTCTTATCCATCCCTTGCATGTTATAGTTCATCACGAAGCTCTTGTAGCTTGGTGGCAGTGACTGAAGAATTCTGTCAATAACACTATCATCCGGAAGATTAACTCCTAGTTGAATCAAGTGATTGTTATACCCAGCCATTTTGAGTATATGCCCACTGACAGAACTATTCTCCTCCATCTTGCAGCTGTAGAACTTATTGGAGACTTCATATCTCTCAATCCGGGCATTTGCTTGAAATATTAACTTCAACTCCTGGAACATCTCATATGCTCCATGATGTTCAAAAATTCGTTGAAGTCTCGGTTCTAAGCCGTAAAGCATGGCACACTGAACTATCGAGTAGTCATCTGCTTTGCTCTACCAGATGTTCATAACATCTGGCGTTGCTCCTGCAGTGGGTTTGGCACCTAGCGGTGCTTCCAGGACGTAATTCTTCTATGCAGCAATGAGGATAATCCTCAAGTTACGGACCCAGTCCGTGTAGTTGCTACCATCATCTTTCAACTTAGCTTTCTCTAGGAACGCATTAAAATTCAACGGAACAATAGCACGGGCCATCTATCTACAACAACATAGACATGCAAAATACTATTAGGTACTAAGTACATGATAAATTAAAGTTCAATTAATCAAATTACTTAAGAACTCCCACTTAGATAGACATCCCTCTAATCATCTAAGTGATCACGTGATCCATATCAACTAAACCATGTCCGATCATCACGTGAGATGGAGTAGTTTTCAATGGTGAACATCACTATGTTGATCATATCTACTATATGGTTCACGCTCGAAATTTCGGTCTCAGTGTTCCGAGGCCATATCTGCATATGTTAGGCTCATCAAGTTTAACCCGAGAATTCTGTGTGTGCAAAACTGGCTTGCACCCGTTGTATGTGAACGTAGAGCTTATCACACCCGATCATCAGATGGTGTCTCGGCACGACGAAATTTCGCAAAGGTGCATACACAAGGAGAACACTTGTACCTTGAAATTTAGTGAGAGATCATCTTATAATGCTACCGTCGAACTAAGCAAAATAAGATGCATAAAGGATAAACATCACATGCAATCAATATAAGTGATATGATATGGCCATCATCATCTTGTGCCTTTGATCTCCATCTCCAAAGCACCGTCGTGATCACCATCATCACCGGCGCGACACCTTGATCTCCACCATAGCATCGTTGTTGTCTCGCCAACTATTGCTTCTACGACTATCGCTACCGCTTATAGATAAAGTAAAGCAATTACATGGCGATTGCATTTCATACAATAAAGCGACAACCATATGGCTCCCGCCAGTTGCCGATATCTTTGTTACAAAACATGATCATCTCATACAATAAAATTTAGCATCATGTCTTGACCATATCACATCAGAAATGCCCTGCAAAAACAAGTTAGACATCCTCTACTTTGTTGTTGCAAGTTTTACGTGGCTGCTACGGGCTGAGCAAGAACCGTTCTTACCTAAGCATCAAACCACAACGATTTTTCGTCAAATATGTGCTGTTTTAACCTTCAACAAGGAGCGGGCGTAGCCACACTCGATTCAACTAAAGTTGGAGAAACTGACGCCCGCCAGCCACCTGTGTGTGAAGCACGTCGGCAGAACCAGTCTCGCGTAAGCGTACGCGTAATGTCGGTCCGGGCCGCTACATCCAACAATACCGCCGAATCAAAGTATGACATGCTGGTAAGCAGTATGACTATTATCGCCCACAACTCAGTTGTGTTCTACTCATGCATATAACATCTACGCATAAACCTGGCTCGGATGCCACTGTTGGGTAACGTAGTAATTTCAAAAAAATTCCTATGCACACGCAAGATCATGGTGATGCATAGCAACGAGAGGGGAGAGTGTTGTCTACGTACCCTCGTAGACTGTAAGCGGAAGCGTTATGACAACGCGGTTGATGTAGTCATACGTCTTCACGATCGACCGATCCTAGTACCGAAGGTACGGCACCTCCGCAATCTGCACACGTTCAGCTCGGTGACGTCCCACGAACTCACGATCCAGTAGAGTGTCGAGGGAGAGCTTCGTCAGCACAACGGCATGATGACGGTGATGATGAAGCTACTGGCGCAGGGCTTCGCTTAAGCACTACGACAATATGACCGAGGTGGATTATGGTGGAGGGGGGCACCGCACACGGCTAAGAGATCAATGATCAACTTGTGTGTCTATGGGGTGCCCCCTCCCGTATATATGAAGGAGTGGAGGAGGGGGAGAGGACCGGCCTCCTAGGTGCGCCCAAGGGGGGAGTCCTACTACCGGTGGGAGTAGGATTCCCCCTTCCCAAGTTGGAGTAGGAGAGCGAAGGAAGGGGGAGAAGGACAGAAGGAAAGGGGGGCCGACCCCCCTCCCAATTCAGATTGGGCTTAAGGGGGGGCCCACCTTGGCCGCCTCCTCCTCCTTTCCACTATGGCCCATTAAGGCCCATTGACTCCCCGGGGGTTCCGGTAACCCCCCGGTACTCCGGTAATTATTCAGTGATCCCCGGAACTCATCCGGTGTCCGAATATAGTCATCCAATATATCAATGTTTATGTCTCGACCATTTCGGGAGTCCTCGTCATGTCCGTGATCACATCCGGGACTCCAAACTACCTTCGGTGCATCAAAACACATAAACTCATAATACCGATCATCACCGAACGTTAATCGTGCGCACCCTACGGGTTCGAGAACTATGTAGACATGACCGAGACACGTCTCCGGTCAATAACCAATAGTGGAACCTGGATGCTCATATTGGTTCCTACATATTCTACGAAGATCTTTATCGGTCAAACCGCATAACAACATACGTTGTTCCCTTTGTCATCGGTATGTTACTTGCCCGAGATTCGATCGTCGGTATCTCAATACCTAGTTCAATCTCGTTACCGGCAAGTCTCTTTACTCGTTCCATAATGCATCATCCCGCAACTAACTCATTAGTCACATTTCTTGCAAGGCTTATAGTGATGTGCATTACCGAGAGGGCCCAGAGATACCTCTCCGACAATGGGAGTGACAAATCCTAATCTCGATCTATGCCAACTCAACAAGTACCATTGGAGACACCTGTAGAGCACCTTTATAATCACCCAGTTACGTTGTGACGTTTGGTAGCACACAAAGTGTTCCTCCGGTATTCGGGAGTTGCATAATCTCATAGTCATAGGAACATGTATAAGTCATGAAGAAAGCAATAGCAACATACTAAACGATCAAGTGCTAAGCTAACGGAATGGGTCAAGTCAATCAGATCATTCTCTAATGATGTGATCCCGTTAATCAAATGACAACTCATGTCTATGGTCAGGAAACATAACCATCTTTGATTCAACGAGCTAGTCAAGTAGAGGCATACTAGTGACGCTCTGTTTGATATGTATTCAGATATACTAAGTTTCCAGTTAATACAATTCTAGCATGAATAATAAACATTTATCATGATATAAGGAAATATATATAACAACTTTATTATTGCCTCTAGGGCATATTTCCTTCAGTCTCCCATTTGCACTAGAGTCAATAATCTAGATTACACAGTAATGATTCTAACACCCATGGAGTCTTGGTGCTGATCATGTTTTGCTCGTGAGAGAGGCTTAGTCAATAGGTCTGCAACATTCAGATCCGTATGTATCTTGCAAATCTCTATGTCTCCCTCCTTGACTTGATCGCGGATGGAATTGAAGCGTCCATCGATGTGCTTGGTTCTCTTGTGAAATCTGGATTCCTTTGCCAAGGCAATTGCACCAGTATTGTCACAAAAGATTTTCATTGGACCCGATGCACTAGGTATGACACCTAGATCGGATATGAACTCCTTCATTTGCTGCTTCCGAAGCAGCTATGTATTCCGCTTCACACGTAGATCCCGCCACGACGCTTTGCTTAGAACTGCTCCAATTGACAGCTCCACCGTTCAATATAAATACATATCCGGTCTGCGACTTAGAGTCATCCGGATCAGTGTCAAAGCTTGCATCGACATAACCATTTACGATGAGCTCTTTGTCACCTCCATAAACAAGAAACATATCCTTAGTCCTTTTCAGGTATTTCAGGATGTTCTTGACCGCTGTCCAGTGATCCACTCCTGGATTACTTTGGTACCTCTCTGCTAAACTTATAGCAAGGCACACATCAGGTTTGGTACACAGCATTGCATACATGATAGAGCCTATGGCTGAAGCATAGGGAACACTTTTCATTTTCTCCCTATCTTCTGCAGTGGTCGGGCATTGAGTCTTACTCAACTTCACACCTTGTAGCATAGGCAAGAACCCTTTCTTTGCTTGATCCATTTTGAACTTCTTCAAAACTTTATAAAGGTATGTGCTTTGTGAAAGTCCAATTAAGCGTCTTGATCTATCTCTATAGATCTTGATGCCCAATATATAAGCAGCTTCACCGAGGTCTTTCATTGAAAAACTCTTATTCAAGTATCCTTTTATGCTATCCAGAAATTCTATATCATTCCAATCAACAATATGTCATCCACATATAATATTAGAAATGCTACAGAGCTCCCACTCACTTTCTTGTAAATACAGGCTTCTCCAAAAGTCTGTAGAAAACCACATGCTTTGATCACACTATCAAAACGTTTATTCCAACTCCGAGATGCTTGCACCAATCCATAAATGGATCGCTGGAGCTTGCACACTTTGTTAGCATCCTTTGGATCAATAAAACCTTCAGGTTGCATCATATACAACTCTTCTTCCAGAAATCCATTCAGGAATGCAGTCTTTACATCTGATAACCCACAAGTATATGGGATCGCAACAGTTTTCGAGGGTAGAGTATTCAACCCAAATTTATTGATTCGAAACAAGGGGAGCCGAAGAATATTCTCAAGTATTAGCAGCTGAGTTGTCAATTCAACCACACCTGGATAACTTAATATCTGCAGCAAGGTATTTAGTAGCAAAGTAGTATGGATGTAACAAAAAAGTAACTCAGCAAAGATCAATATGTGAAAAGCTTGTAGGCAATGGATCAGTGATGGATAATTATGTCGGATGCGATTACTCATGCAACAGTTATAACATAGGGTGACACAGAACTAGCTCCAATTCATCAATGTAATGTAGGCATGTACTCCGAATATAGTCATACATGCTTATGGAAAAGAACTTGCATGACATCTTTTGTCCTACCCTCCAGTGGCAGCGAGGTCCTGTTGGAAACTAAGGGATCTTAAGGCCTCCTTTTAATAGAGTACCGGACCAAAGTGTTAACACTTAGTGAATACATGAACTCCTCAAACTGCGGTCATCACCGGGAGTGGTCCCGATTATTGTCACTTCGGGGTTACCGGATCATAACACATAATAGGTGACTAATGACATGCAAGATAGGATCAAGAACTCACATATATTCATGAAAACATAATAGGTTCAGTTCTGAATTCATGGCTCTCGGACCCTAGTGACAAGCATTAAGCATAGCAAAGTCATAGCAACATCAATCTCAGAACATAGTGGATACTAGGGATCAAACCCTAACAAAACTAACTCGATTACATGATAAATCTGATCCAAACCATCACCGTCCAGCAACCCTACGATGGAATTACTCACGCGCGGCGGTGAGCATCATGAAATTGGTGATGGAGGAAGGTAGATGAAGACGACGGCGATGGATTCCCCTCTCCGGAGCCCCTAACGGACTCCAGATCAGCCCTCCCGAGAGAGTTTAGGGCTTGGCGGCGGCTCCGTATAGTAAAACATGATGAATCCTTCTCTCTGATTTTTTTCTCCCCGAACGTGAATATATGGAGTTGGAGTTGAGGTCGGTGGAGCACCAGGGGGCCCACGAGGCAGGGGGCGCGCCCCACCCTCGTGGACAGGGTGTGGGCCCCCTGGCCTTGATTCTTTCGCCAGTATTTTCTATATATTCCGAAAATATTATCCATGAAGTTTCAGGTCATTCCGAGAACTTTTATTTCTGCACAAAAATAACACCATGGCAATTCTGCTGAAAACAGCGTCAGTCCGGGTTAGTTCCATTCAAATCATGCAAGTTAGAGTCCAAAACAAGGGAAAAAGTGTTTGGAAAAGTAGATACGATGGAGACGTATCAACTCCCCCAAGCTTAAACCTTTGCTTGTCCTCAAGCAATTCAGTTGACAAACTGAAAGTGATAAAGAAAAACTTTTACCAACTCTGTTTGCTCTTGTTGTTGCAAATATGTAAAGCCAGCATTCAAGTTTTCAGCAAAGATCATGAACTAACCATATTCACAATAACACTTAGGTCTCATGTTTACTCATATCAATGGCATAATCAACTAGCGAGCAATAATAATAAGTCTCGGATGACAACACTTTCTCAAAACAATCATAATATGATATAACAAGATGGTATCTCGCTAGCCCTTTCTGAGACCGCAAAACATAAATGCAGAGCACCTCTGAAGAAAAAGGACTGACTAGACACTGGAATTCATGGTAAAAGAGATCCAGTCACAGTCATACTCAATGTAAATTAATAGTAATGGATGCAAATGATAGCGGTGCTCTCCAACTGGTGCATTTTAATAAGAGGACGATGACTCAACATAAAAGTAAATAGATAGGCCTTTCGCAGAGGGAAGCAAGGATTTGTAGAAGTGCCAGAGCTCGGTTTTGAAATAAAGATAAATAATATTTTGAGCGGCATACTTTCATTGTCAACATAACAACTGAGAGATCTCGATATCTTCCATGCTACACACATTATAGGCGGTTCCCAAGCAGAATGGTAAACTAACAACAAGCATCAATCCATGGCTTGCCCGAAACAACGGGTGCCTCCAACTAACAACAATCCTGGGGGAGTTTTGTTTGCAATTATTTTGATTTGGTTTGAGCATGGGACTGTGCATCCCGGTGACCAGCCATTTTCTCATGAGTGAGGAGCGGAGTCCACTCCTCTTGAGAATAACCTGCCTAGCATGGAAGATACAGACAACCCTAGTTGATACATGAGCTATTCGAGCATACAAAACATAATTTCATTTGAAGGTTTAGAGTTTGGCACATACAAATTTACTTGGAACGGCAGGTAGATACCACATAAAGGAAGGTATGGTGGACTCATATGGAATAACTTGGGGGTTTATGGAAGTGGATGCACAAGCAGTATTCCCGCTTAGTACAAGTGAAGGCTAGGAAAAGACAGGGAAATGAAAAACTAGAGAGCGACAACAGTCAGGAACATGCATTAAAATTAATCAACACTGAGTGCAAGCATGAGTAGGATATAATTCACCATGAACATAAACATCGTGGAGGCTATGTTGATTTTGTTTCAACTACATGCGTGAACATGTGCCAAGTCAAGCCACTTGAATCGTTCAAAGGAGGATACCACCCTATCATACCACATCACAACCATTTTAATAGCATGTTGGCACGCAAGGTAAACCATTATAAACTCCTAGCTAATTAAGCATGGCATAAGCAACTATAATCTCTAATTGTCATTGCAAACATGTTTCATTCATAATAGGCTAAATCGGGAACGATGAACTAATCATGTTTACAAAAACAAGAGAGGTCGAGTTCATACCAGCTTCTCTCATCTCAATCAGTCTATCATATATCGTCATTATTGCCTTTCACTCGCACGACCAAACAGTGTGGATAATAATAATAGTGCACGTGCATGAATCTGCAAGCATTTAATTCAAGGGAGAAGACAAGGTAATATGGGCTCTTGGTTAAATCAACAATAATGCATATAAGAGCCACTTTAACATTTTCATCATGGTCTTCTCCTTTCGACCCCCAAAGAAAAGAAAATAAATAAAACTATGTACACGGGAAAGCTCCCAACAAGCAAAAGAAGAACGAGAAATCTTTTTGAGTTTTCTTTGAAGTACTACTACTACAGGCATGGAAAGCAAACTAGCTAAAAGTTACAACAATTTTTTTTTGTTTTTTCTTGAGGTTATTCAAGCACACAAGAAGAAAGCAAGAAAAAGGAAAATAAACTAGCATGGATAGTACAATGAAAAAGTATGAGCACCGAAAACTAGAATGAGTGTGTGAATATGAATGTAATGCCGGTGAGAAATACGTACTCCCCCAAGCTTGGGCTTTTGGCCTAAGTTGGTCTATGCCCACGGATCAAAGTGGTTCTCTCTAGTGTACTGAGGAGGATCTTTGGGGTGCCACTGGTTAGCGAGCACCTCCGGATCCCACTGATGAACAGACTGCCGATAAGGGTCAAGTGGTGGCTCCGGCTCAGCCTCTGGAGTGGGTGTCAGGCTCTAGTACGCATAAATGGCCTCCGGCAGGATGAGGTACGTGCCTGAAAACATGTTAAACAAAGAGGGCGCATGCAAGGTAATAATCTCACAATAATTTTTATCGAACATCAGTTTATACTTCAGCATTTTCTTCTTATCTCTAACAAAAAAGTCATGTGCCACCATACTGTTATAATCTAGAAAGACAGGGGGCAGCAACTTTTCTTCTTTCTCATAATGCCTAATAGGTATATTAAAGTGTACAGCAAGGCGCGAGGCAAAGATGCCACTGAGAATGGGGCCCTTTTTACAGTTCAGACTTAATCGTTTAGCAATAATAGCGCCTAGACTGAAAGTTGTATCACAAAACAAAGCATGGCGCAATATAACAATATCAGGAGCACTAAGATTTCCACTGTTCTCGCGACCAATCAAGCATCTACTAGCAAATATTGCAAAGTAACGTAGAACAGGAAAATGTATGCTAGTAATTCTTGCACCTGAAACTTTCCTCGTTTCACCTACAGCAATTTCATTAATAAATCCCTCTACATCATTACGGTGTGGTTCCTCTATGCTGCCCTCAAAGGGTATCTTGCATACCCGACAAAATTCACTAAGTGGCATGTCCTTAACCTCATCATATGAATGAAACTCCACCGAAGGTGGTGATTTCCTAGCATGAAAGTGAAATTTTTGCACGAAAATATTAGTGAGTAGGAGATATTGTTCGCGCTGGTCGTGGAGGACGTCGGTGAGGCCCGCATTCTCAGCCAAATAATAAAAATCATCATGAATCCCAGCTGCCTTCAAGAACTCATCACAAGGCCATTCACACAGCCGAACCTCCGCAGTGCGAGGGAGATTATATTTAGGCTTCTTATTCTCTTCACTTTGCTTATCCTTCGAGCTTCGGCTCGAAGAGCCTCTCAACAATCTCTTCATCATTTTCTTTCTCTGAAAATTTCTGAATTTTTTTAGTAACTCAAAATAAAAGTGAACCAAACTCAACAAAATTGATAGCAACTACTCCCACAAGTGCCTAGAGACTATATCATGCATTAGAACTACTTGGGACAAAATAAATTTGACACGCAAGCTCAAGAACAGGGTCACCTAAGCAGCAAAAATTTGCAATGAATAAAACACTAGAACAAAAACTAATTGGACCATTGGAGGAGTCACATACCAAAGAACAATCCCCCGAAGCAGTTTTGTGAGTGGAGCTTTGAGCAAGCAGATCGAAAATCGCAGCAAAACGAGCTAGAACACGAGTTTGAGCTGGTTGTGGATTTTTTATAGAGGAAAAAGAAGCATGTGGGTGCAGGAGGTCACATGGGGCCCACAAGGCAGGGGGGCGCGCCCTGGACCCTTATGGCCAGGTGGTGGCTCGCCCTGGTGTGTTCTCCGTGCCAATAATTCTTAAATATTCTACAAAAAATCATATTTCAATTTCAGGGCATTTGGAGAACTTTTATTTTCGGGGTATTTTTTATTTCACGGATAATTCAGAAAACGGAGAGAAAATACTATTTTTGCTTTATTTAATCTAAATATCAGAAAGCAAAAGGAGGCTACAGACAGTTGTGCTTTCTAACTTCATCCATCTCATGCTCAACAAAAGGAATCCACTAACAAGGTTGATCAAGTCTTGCTAACAAACTCATTCCGAATCGCATGAAACCGGAGAATTTTTGAATAGCACTAGGTTACCTCCACGGGGATATGCACGTCCCCAACAATAAGAATATCATATTTCTTTTTGTTAATAGGAAGAGGAAATTCAAAACCTCCAATATTGATAGTTGGAATTTTTCCAATAGAATTGATACTGTGGGCTTGAGGTTGTTTCCGCGGAAAGTGTACCGTATGCTCATTACCATTAACATGAAAAGTGACATTGCCTTTGTTGCAATCAATAACAGCCCCTACATTATTCAAAAAGGGTGTAACAAGAATAATAGACATACTATCGTCCTCAGGAATATCAAGAATAACAAAGTCTGTTAAAATAGTAACGTTTGCAACCACAATAGGCACATCCTCACAAATACCGACAGGTATAGCAGTTGATTTATCGACCATTTCCAAAGATATTTCAGTAGGTGTCAAATTATTCAAATCAAGTCTACGATATAAAGAGAGAGGCATAACACTAACACCGGCTCCAAGATCACATAAAGCAGTCAGTTTCTTTTAATGGAGCATGGTATAGTTGGTACTCCTGGATCTCCAAGTTTCTTAGGTATTCCACCCTTAAAATTATAATTAGCAAGCATGGTGGAAATTTCAGCTTCCGGTATCTTTCTTCCATTAGTAACAATATCTTTCATGTACTTAGCATAAGGATTCATTTTAAGCATATCAGTCAAACGCGTACGCAAAAAGATAGGTCTAATCATTTCAACAAAGCATTCAAAATCCTCATCATCCTTTTTATTGGATGGTTTAGGAGGAAAAGGCATGGGTTTCTGAACTCATGGCTCTCTTTCTTTACCGTGCTTCCTAGCAACAAAGTCTCTCTTATGATAACATTGATTCTTTGATTGTGGGTTATCAAGATCAACAACAGGTTCAATCTCTACTTCATTATTATCGCTAGGTTGAGCATCAACATGAACATCATCATTAACATTATCACTAGGTTCATGTTCATTACACGATTGTGTTTCAGCATCAGAAATAGAAATATCATTGGGATTCTCAGGTGTGTGAACAACAGGTTCACTAGAAGCATGCAAAGTCCTATCATTTTTCTTTTTCTTCCTCTTAGAAGGACTAGGTGCATCAACATTAGTTCTCTAAGAATCTTGCTCAATTCTCTTCGGGTGGCCCTCAGGAAAAAAGGTTCCTAACTCATTTTACCCCCTCTAGTCATAACTCTAACAGCATTATAATTTTTCTTATTATTTAATTCATTCAGCAAATCATTTTGAGCTTTAAGCACTTATTCTACTGGAGTGGTGACCATAGAAGCATGTTTACTAATAAGTTTAAGTTCACCTTTAACTCTAGACATATAATCACTCAAGTGTTCAACCATATAAGCATTGCGTTTCAATTGTCTACCAACATAAGCATTGAAGTTTTCTTGTTTAACCATAAAGTCATCAAAGTCATCCAAGCATTAGCTAGCAAACTTAGTAGACGGGATTTCAGCTTTATCATATCTATAGAGAGAATTTACCTCTATACCTGTGTCAGGTTATCAAGACCATGTATTTCTTCCATAGGTGGTAAATTCTTAACATCCCCAGCTTTAATACCTTTCTCTTTCATAGATTTCTTTGCCTCTTGCATATCTTCAGAACTGAGAAATAGAATACCCCTTTTCTTCGGAGTTGGCTTAGGAGTTGATTCAGGAAGTGTCCAATTATTTTCATTAGTCAACATATTATCAACAGTTCTGCATCGTATCTACTTTCCCAAACACCGCCCTTGTTTTGGACTCTAACTTGCATGATTTGAATGGAACTAACCCGGACTGCGCTCTTTTCAGCAGAATTGCCATGGTGTTATTTTTGTGCAGAAACAAAAGTTCTCGGAATGACCAGAAAATCAATGGAGATTTATTTTGGAATTAATAAACAATACTGGCGAAAGAATCAAGGTCAGGGGGCCCACACCCTGTCCACGAGGGTGGGAGGCGTGCCCTCCCCCGTCGGCGCGCCCCCCAGCCTCGTGGGCCCCCTGGTGCTCCACCGACCTCAACTCCAACTCCATATATTCACGTTCGGGGAGAAAAAATCAGAGAGAAGGAATCATCGCGTTTTACGATACGGAGCCGCCGCCAAGCCCTAAACTCTCTCGGTAGGGCTGATCTGGAGTCCGTTCGGGGCTACGGAGAGGGGAATCCGTCGCCGTCGTCATCATCAACCATCCTCCATCACCAATTTCATGATGCTCACGCCGAGCGTGTGTAATTCCATTGTAGGCTTGCTGGACGGTGATGGGTTGGATGAGATCTATCATGTAATTGAGTTAGTTTTGTTAGGGTTTGATCCCTAGTATCCACTATGTTCTGAGATTGATGTTGCTATGACTTTGCTATGCTTAATGCTTGTCACTAGGGTCCGAGAGCCATGAATTCAGAACTGAACCTATTATGTTTTCATGAATATATGTGAGTTCTTGATCCTATATTGCAAGTTATAGTTACCTACTATGTGTTATGATCCGACAACCCCGAAGTGACAATAATCGGGACCACTCCCGGTGATGACTGTAGTTTGAGGAGTTCATGTATTCACTATGTGTTACTGCTTTGGTCCGGTGCTCTATTAAAAGGAGGCCTTAATATCCCTTAGTTTCCAATAGGACCCCGCTGCCACGGGAGGGTAGGACAAAAGATGTTATGCATGTTCTTTTCCATAAGCATTTATGACTATATTCGGAATACATGCCTACATTACATTGATGAACTGGAGCTAGTTCTGTGTCACCCTATGTTATAACTGTTGCATGAATGATCACATCCGACATAATTATCCATCGCCGATCCAATGCCTACGAGCTTTTCACATATTGATCTCTGCTTAGTTACTTTACCG
Organism: Triticum aestivum; assembly: GCF_018294505.1. Classification (NCBI taxonomy): domain Eukaryota; kingdom Viridiplantae; phylum Streptophyta; class Magnoliopsida; order Poales; family Poaceae; genus Triticum; species Triticum aestivum. Next base: position 12,524,175 of record NC_057814.1, read on the forward strand.
TTGCCACTGTTACAATCACTACAAAACTGCTATCGTTACTTTTGCCACCATTACTGTTACTTCCATACTACTTTGCTACTAAATACTTTGCTCCAGATATTAAGTTATCCAGGTGTGGCTGAATTGACAACTCAGTTGCTAATACTTGAGAATATTCTTTGGCTCCCCTTGTGTCGAATCAATAAATTTGGGTTGAATACTCTACCCTCGAAAACTGTTGCGATCCCCTATACTTGTGGGTTATCAAGACTATTTTCTGGCGCAGTTGCCGGGGAGCATAGCTCTATTCTTTGAGTCATTTGGGATTTATATCTGCTGGTCACTATGAGGAACTTGAAAGATGAGAAAACCAAAATTTATCCCTCAACTACGAGGGGAGGTAAGGAACTGCCATCTAGCTCTGCACTTGATTCTCCTTCAGTTTTGAGTAAACATGCGACACCTAAACCTGCTTCTGCTATTAATACTGATATGTCACATGTTATTGATGATGCCACTTCTGTTATGCATGATACTTATGATGAAGCTACTTCTATGCTTGAGAATACTGTGCCACTAGGTGAATTTCTGGATGAACAACTTGCTAGGGCTAGAGAGAATGAAATTATTGAAACTGATAATATTGATGAAAGTGATGATGAAGATTCTCCCCTAGATATGAATTGCCTGTTGTGCCTAAGGGTTATGTTATGGATGAAGAAACTGCTAGAGATTTTCTTCCTTGCAATGATAGGAATGATCTTAACAAATTATTAGCTAAGTGGAAAGAAAAATCCTTGAATGCTAGAATGCAATATGACCCTGCTTATGCTTACTGATAAGGATTATGATTTCTCTGTCGATCCAGAGATATTTACTTTGGTTGAATCAGATCCTTTCTATAGCCATGAATCTGAAACTGTTGTGGCAGATCTTACTAAATTAAATGATATAGCCACCCTATTCACTAGTGATGAGAAAACCCGCTACTATTATATCCTTAAATTATTTCCGTTCTCATTGAAGGGTGATGCTAAGACATGGTTTAACTCTCTTGATCCTGGTTGTGTGCGTAGTCCCCAGGATATGATTTATTACTTCTCTGCTAAATATTTCCCTGCTCATAAGAAACAAGCTACTTTAAGGGAAATATATAATTTTGTGCAAATTGAAGAAGAGAGTCTCCCACAAGCTTGGGGGAGGCTTCTCAAATTACTTAATGCTTTGCCTGATCATCCTCTCAAGAAAAATGAAATACTTGATATCTTTTATAATGGATTAACCGATGCTTCCAGAGACCACCTGGATAGTTGTGCTAGTTGTGTTTTCAGGGAAAGAACAGTTGATCAAGCTGAAGTGCTATTGAATAATATGTTGACTAATGAAAATAATTGGACACTTCCTGAACCAACTCCTGAGCCAACTCCGAAGAAAAGGGGTGTTCTATTTCTCAGTCCTGAAGATATGCAAGAGCCAAAGAAATCTATGAAAGAAAAGGGTATAAAAGCTGAAGATGTTAAGAGTTTACCTCCTGTTGAAGAAATACATGGTCTTAATTTACCACCTATTGAAGAAACACATGGTCTTGATAACCCGACACAGGCAGTAAAGGTAAATTCTCTCTATAGATATGATGAATCTAAAATCCCGCCTACTAAGCTTGCTAGCCAATGTTTGGATGAGTTTGATGACTTTATGGTTAAGCAAGAAAACTTCAATGCTTATTTTGGTAGAGAGTTAAAACGCAATGCTTATATATATGATTGAACACTTGAGTGATTATATGTCTAGAGTTAAAGGTGAACTTAAGCTCATTAGTAAACATGCTTCTATGGTTACCACTCAAGTAGAAAAAGTACTTAAAGCTCAAAATGATTTGCTCAATGAAATGAAGAATAAGAAAAATGATAATGCTGTTAGAGTTATGACTAGAGGAGGTAAAATGACTCAGGAACCTTTGTATCCTCAGGGCCATCCTAAAAGAATAGAGCAAGATTCTCAGAGAACTAATGTTGATGCACCTAGTCCTTCCAAAAGGAAGAAAAAGGAAATGATAGGACTTTGCATGCTTCTAGTGAACCTATTGTTGACACACCTGAGAATCCCAATGATGTTTCTATTTCTGATGCTGAAACACTATCTGGTAATGAACATGAACCTATTGATAATGTTAATGATGATGTTCATGTTGATGCTCAACCTAGCAATGATAATGATGTAGAAATCGAACCTGCTGTTGATCTTGATAACCCACAATCAAAGAATCAACGTTATGATAACAGAGACTTTGTTGCTAGGAAGCACGGTAAAGAAAGAGAGCCATGGGTTCAGAAACCCATGCCCTTTCCTCCTAAACCATCCAAGAAAAAGGATGGTGAGGATTTTGAGAGCTTTGCTGAGATGATTAGACCTATCTTTTTGCGAATGCGTTTAACTGATATGCTCAAAATGAATCCTTATGCTAAACACATGAAAGAAATTGTTACTAATAAAAGAAATATACCGGAAGCTGAAATTTCCACCATGCTTGCTAATTATACTTTCAAGGGTGGAATACCAAAGAAACTAGGAGATCCAGGAGTACCCACTATACCATGCTCCATTAAAAGAAACTATGTTAAAATTACTTCATGTGATCGTGGAGCAGGTGTTAGTGTTATGCCTCTCTCTTCATATCGTAGACTTGACTTGAATAAGTTGAGACCTACTGAAATATCTTTGCAAGTGGCCGATAAATCAACTGCTATACCTGTCGGTATTTGTGAGGATGTGCCTGTTGTGGTTGCAAACGTTACTATTTTAACGGACTTTGTCATTCTTGATATTCCCGAGGACGATAGCATGTCTATTATTCTTGGAAGACCCTTTTTGAATACTGCAGGGGTTGTTATTGATTGCAACAAAGGCAATGTCAATTTTCATGTTAATGGTAATGAGCATACGGTACACTTTCCGAGGAAACAACCTCAAGTTCATAGTATCAATGCTATTGGAAAAATTCCATTGATTATTATTGGAGGCTTCGAATTTCCTCTTCCTACTGTCAAAAAGAGATATGATATTCTTATTATTGGGGACGTGCATATCCCAGTTGAGGTAACCTAGTGCTATTCGAAAATTCTCCGGTTTCATGCAATTCGGAATGAGTTTGTTAACAAGACCTGAATAACCTTGTTAGTGGATTCCTTTTGATGAGCATGACATGGATGAAGTTAGAAAGCACAACTCTCTGTACCCTCCTTTTACTTTCTGTTATTTAGATTAAATAAAGTAAAAATGGTAGTTTTTGTGTGTTTTCTGAATTATCCGTGCAATATAAAAATACCTCAAAAATAAAAGTTCTCCAAATGCCCTGAAATTGAAATATGATTTTTTATGGAATATTTAGGAATATTTGGCACTGAGAACACATCAGGGGGAGCAAGCACCTGGCCACGAGGGTCCAGTGCGCGCCCACCCCCCTGGGTGCGCCCCCTGCCTCATGGGCCCCTAGTGGCCCCCTCCACTTATTCCAGCACCCACACACTTTTTCTTCCTCCCAAAAAAATCACCAACCAGCTCAAGCACGTGTTCTAGCTCATCGTGCTGCCATTTTCGATTTCCTTGCTCAAAGCACCACTCACAAAACTACTTTGGGGGATTATTCCTTGGTATGTGACTCCTCCAATGGTCCAATTAGTTTTTGTTCTAGTGCTTTATTTATTGCAAATTTTTGCTTCTTAGGTGACCTTGTTCTTGAGCTTGCATGTCAAATTTATTTGGTCCCAAGTAGTTCTAATGGATGATATAGTCTCTAGGCACTTGTAGGAGCAGTTGCTATCAATTTTGTTGAGTTTGGTTCACTTTTATTTGAAGTTACTAAAAATTTCAGAAATTTTCAAAAAATGATGAAGAGATTTTTGAGGGGCTCTTCGAGCCGAAGCTCGAAGGACAAGCAAAGTGAAGAAGATAAGAGGCCCAAATATAACCTCCCTCGCACTGCAGAGGTTTGGCCGTGTGAATGGCCTTGTGATGATTTTTTGAGAGCGGCCGGGATTTATGATGATTTTTATGAGTTGGCTGAGAATGCAGGCCTCACCGACTTCCTCCGCGACCAACGCGAACAGTATCTCCTACTCACCAATATCTTTGTGCAAAATTTTCATTTCCATGCTAGGAGGTCACCACCTTCGGTGGATTTTTATTTATATGATGAGTATAAGGAGATGACCCTTTATGAATTTTGTGAGATTTGCAAGTTACCCTTTTTGGCAGTGTAGAGGAACCACATCGTAACGATGTGGAGGGGTTTATTTATACAATTGCTGTAGGGGAAACGAGGAAGGTTTCCGATGCAAGAATTACTAGCATACACTTTCCTGTTCTACGTTACTTTGTAATATTTGCTAGTAGATGCTTAATTGGTCGCGGAAACTGTGGAAACCTTAGTGCCCCTGATATTGTTATTTTGTGCCATGCCTTGTTCCGTGATGAAACATTTAATATGGGTGCTATTGTTGCAAAGCGGTTAAATCTGAACCGTACTAAGGGCCCCATTTTGGGAGGCATCTTTGCCTCGCGCCTCGTCGCACATTTTAACATACCTATTAGGCATTATTAGAAAGAAGAAAAGTTGTTGCCTCCTGTTTTTCTAGACTATAAGAGTATTGTAGCACATGATTTTATTGTTAAGAAAGAGTTATTTTGAGACTATTACTTTGCCTGCTCCTTCCTTGTTTAACTTATCTGCAGGCAAGTACATTGTTCCGCCGGAGGCCATTCATCCCTCCCGGAACCAGATGCCAGCTCCAGAACCTGAACCGGAGCCATCACTTGATCCTCACCGTCAGTCTGTTCATCAGTGGGAACCGGAGGAGATCGCTAACTAGTGGCATCACGAGGATGCATCTCTGTTTTTGGAATTCCAGCCCTCTTGTTACTCTCTGCTATATTAACCTCTAGAAAAGAATCGTACGTAGTACAGAAATAAGTAGAGTTAATACCACAATTGGTACATAAACTTGTAGGGGTGGGAACAGATTCATACAAACTAAAAAACCCCACAAAACTAGTCCTCCAACTTGACTGTTGTAACAAATTCATACAAAACCACCCCGAACTGCACACGTGGCTCGCCAGGTAGGCTCTATCGGGCCCGAAGCGTGTTTTTACAAAGAAACCCTCGCGCTTTAGCAATTTCGCAGACAAGTCGTACCCCCGACAGAAAACCCCCTGGTCGTTGGCCCCGATGCAAACCCCTTCCAAAACCTTTCCTTCTTTCCCCCGTCCTGTCCTCCTCATCTGCTCCTGCTCCTGCAAGGCGACGCCGCCGTCGGCCTCATCGGCGGCGACACAAGGCGCCATGGAGCCGCGGCGTAGGGAACCCGGCGAGTTCCCTCCTGAATACAGTAAGCACTCCTCTGCCTCCTCTGCCTCCTCCTCTGCTTCCTGTTGGAAATATGCCCTAGAGGCAATAATAAATTGGTTATTATTATATTTCCTTGTTCATGATAATCGTTTATTATCCATGCTAGAATCGTATTGAAAGGAAACTCAGATACATGTGTGGATACATAGACAACACCATGTCCCTAGTAAGCCTCTAGTTGACTAGCTCGTTGATCAATAGATGGTTACGGTTTCCTGACCATGGACATTGGATGTCGTTGATAACGGGATCACATCATTAGGAGAATGATGTGATGGACAAGACCCAATCCTAAGCCTAGCACAAGATCGTGTAGTTCGTTTGCTAAGAGCTTTTCTAATGTCAAGTATCATTTCCTTAGACCATGAGATTGTGCAACTCCCGGATACCGTAGGAATGCTTTAGGTGTAAAACGTCACAAAGTAACTGGGTGGCTATAAAGGTGCACTACAGGTATCTCCGAAAGTGTCTGTTGGGTTGGCACGAATCGAGACTGGGATTTGTCACTCCGTGTAAATGGAGAGGTATCTCTGGGCCCACTCGGTAGGACATCATCATAATGTGCACAATGTGACCAAGGAGTTGATCACGGGATGATGTGTTACGGAACGAGTAAAGAGACTTGCCGGTAACGAGATTGAACAAGGTATCGGGATACCGACGATCGAATCTCGGGCAAGTAACATACCGCTTGACAAAGGGAATTGTATATGGATTGATTGAATCCCTGACATCTTGGTTCATCCGATGAGATCATCGTGGAACATGTGGGAGCCAACATGGGTATCCAGATCCCGCTGTTGGTTATTGACCGGAGAACGTCTCGGTCATGTCTGCATGGTTCCCGAACCCGTAGGGTCTACACACTTAAGGTTCGATGACGCTAGGGTTATAAAGGAAGTTTGTATGTGGTTACCGAATGTTGTTCGGAGTCCCGGATGAGATCCCGGACGTCACGAGGAGTTCCGGAATGGTCCCGAGGTAAAGATTTATATATGGGAAGTCCTGTTTTGGTCACCGGAAAAGTTTCGGGTGCTATCGGTAATGTACCGGGACCACCGGGAGGGTCCCGGGGGTCCACCAGGTGGGGCCACCGGCCCCAGGGGGCTGCGTGGGCCAAGTGTGGGAAGGGACCAGCCCCTAGGTGGGCTGGTGCGCCTCCCACAAGGGGCCCAGGGCGCAGGAAGGGGGAAGGGGGAAACCCTAGGCTCAGATGGGCCTAAGGCCCATCTAGTGGGGCGCCCCCCTCTCTTCCCCCCTTGGCCGCCCCCCAAGTCCCATCTAGGGCTGGCCGCACCCATTGGGGGGGAACCCTAGATTGGGGCGCAGCCCCTCCCCCTCCCCTATATATAGTGGGGTTTTTGGTGCTGCCAGACACATGAGAACACATCTCCCTCATAGCGCAGCCCTACCCCTCTTCCTCCTCCTCTCGCGCGGTGCTTGGCGAAGCCCTGCAGGAGTGCCACGCTCCTCCATCACCACCATGCCGTTGTGCTGCTGCTGGACGGAGTCTTCCCCAACCTCTCCCTCTCTCCTTGCTGGATCAAGGCATGGGAGACGTCACCGGGCTGCACGTGTGTTGAACGCGGAGGCACCGTTCTTCGGTGCTTAGATCAGAATCAACCGCGATCTGAATCGCTACGAGTACGACTCCTTCATCCGCGTTCTTGCAACGCTTCCGCATCGCGATCTACAATGGTATGTAGATGCACTCCCCTTCCCCTCGTTGCTAGATTACTCCATAGATTGATCTTGGTGATGCGTAGAAAATTTTGAATTTCTGCTACGTTACCCAACAGTGGCATCATGAGCTAGGTCTATGCGTAGTTTCTATGCACGAGTAGAACACAAAGTAGTTGTGGGCGTTGATTTTGTCAATTTACTTGCCGTTACTAGTCTTATCTTGATTCGGCGGCATCGTGGGATGAAGCGGCCCGGACCGACCTTACACGTACACTTACGTGAGACAGGTTCCACCGACTGACATGCACTGGTTGCATAAGGTGGCTAGCAGGTGTCTGTCTCTCCCACTTTAGTCGGATCAGATTCGATGAAAAGGGTCCTTATGAAGGGTAAATAGAAATTGGCATATCACGTTGTGGCTTTTGCGTAGGTAAGAAACATTCTTGCTAGAATCCCATAGCAGCCACGTGAAACATGCAACAACAATTAGAGGACGTCTAACTTGTTTTTGCAGGGTATACTATGTGATGTGATATGGCCAAAAGGATGTGATTAATGATATATGTGATGTATGAGATTGATCATGTTCTTGTAATAGGAATCACGACTTGCATGTCGATGAGTATGACAACCGGCAGGAGCCATAGGAGTTGTCTTAATTTATTGTATGACCTGCGTGTCAATGAATAACGCCATGTAATTACTTTACTTTATTGCTAACCGTTAGCCATAGTAGTAGAAGTAATAGTTGGCGAGACAACTTCATGAAGACACAATGATGGAGATCATGATGATGGAGATCATGGTGTCATGCCGGTGACGAAGGTGATCATGCCACGCCTCGAAGATGGAGATCAAAGGCGCAGGATGATATTGGCCATATCACGTCACTTTATGATTTGCATGTGATGTTTGTCATGTTTACATCTTATTTGCTTAGAACGACGGTAGCATAAATAAGATGATCCCTCACTAAAATTTCAAGAGACGTGTTCCCCCTAACTGTGCACCGTTGCGAAGGTTCGTTGTTTCGAAGCACCACGTGATGATCGGGTGTGATAGATTCTAACGTTCGAATACAACGGGTGTTGACGAGCCTAGCATGTACAGACATGGCCTCGAAACACATGCGAAACACTTAGGTTGACTTGACGAGCCTAGCATGTACAGACATGGCCTCAGAACACAAGAGATCGAAAGGTCGAACATGAGTCGTATAGTAGATGCGATCAACATGGAGATGTTCACCAATGAAGACTAGTCCGTCCCACGTGATGATCGGACACGGCCTAGTTTGACTCGGATCATGTATCACATAGATGACTAGAGGGATGTCTATCTCAGTGGGAGTTCATTAATCAGATGAACTTAATTATCATGAACATAGTCAAAAGGTATTTGCAAATTATGTCATAGCTTACGCTTTAGTTCTACTAAGATATGTTCCTAGAGAAAATTTAGTTGAAAGTTGATAGTAGCAATTATGCGGACTGGGTCCGTGAACTGAGGATTGTACTCATTGCTACACAGAAGGCTTATGTCCTTAATGCACCGCTCGGTGTGCTGAACCTCGAACGTCGTCTGTAGATGTTACGAAACATCTGACATACACGTTTTGATGTCTACATGATAGTTCAGTGTGTGATGCTAATGGTTTAAAATTGTGGCGCAAAGACGTTTTGAAACGTCGCAGAACATATGAGATGTTCCAAAGACTGAAATTGGGATTTCATACTAGTGCCCACGTCAAGAGGTATGAGACCCCTAACAAGTTTCTTAAGCCTGCAGACTAAGGGAGAAAAGCTCAATCGTTGAGCATGTGCTCAGATTGTCTGAGTACCACAATCGCTTGAATCGAGTGGGAGTTAATCTTCCAGATGAGATAGTGATGGTTCTCCATAGTCACTGCCACCAAGCTATTAGAGCTTCGTGATGAACTATAACATATCAGGGATAGATATGATGATCCTTGAGCTATTCGCGATGTTTGACACCGCTAAAGTAGAAATCAAATAGGAGCATCAATTGTTGATGGTTAATAAAACCACTAGTTTCAAGAAGGGCAAGGGCAAAAGGGATACTTCATGAAACAGCAAATCATTTGCTGCTCTAGTGAAGAATCCCAAGGTTAAACCCAAACCCGAGACTAAGTGCTCCTGTAATGAGGGGAACGGCCACTGAAGCAGAACTACCCTAGATACTTGGTAGATGAGAAGGCAGGCAAAGTCGACAGAAGTATATTGGATATACATTATATGAATGTGTACTTTACTAGTACTCCTAGCAGCACCAGGGTATTAGATACCGGTTCGGTTGCTAACTGTTAGTAACTCGAAATAAAAGCTGCGGAATAAACGAGACTAGCTAAAGGTGAGATGACGATATGTGTTGGAAGTGTTTCCAAGGTTGATGTGATCAAGCATCGCATGCTCCCTCTACCATCGAGATTGGTGTTAAACCTAAATAATTGTTATTTGGTGTTTGCGTTGAGCATAAACATGATTGGATTATGTTTATCGCAATACGGTTATTCATTTAAGGAGAATAATGGTTACTCTGTTTATTTGAATAATACCTTCAATGGTCTTGCACCTAAAATGAATGTCGATCGCAGTGATACACATGTTCGTGCCAAAAGATATATAATAGTAATGATAGTACCACATTCTTGTGGCACTGCCATTTGAGTCATACTGGTATAGAACGCATGAAGAAGCTCCATGTAGACGGATCTTTGGACTCACTCGTTTTTGAAAAGATTGAGACATGCGAACCATGTCTATTGGTATATATGCATGAAGAAACTCCATGCAGATGAATCGTTTGGACTCACTTGATTTTGAATCACTTGAGACATGCAAATCATACCACATGGGCAAGATGACTGTGACACCCAAAATTTTATTTGGATTTTTCAAAACTTTTATCTGACTTAAGGGAGGTGATTTAAATTTCCCTCCAAAAGAACCCTCCCTTTCAAAATATTTTTCTTATGGCAAGAGTTTTATTTGGATTCACCCAAGACTTGTTCTGGTCTTGGAGATTCTTGTTTTTATTTGGACTCAAACCAAAATACTTTTCACTTGAGAATAATGCCTTTTGAAAATCTCTTTGAAAATGCACTATGGCTTTTGGAATAACCCTTTACCACTTTCAACAATTCTCTCTTGCCGTGGCCTTAGTGCAAATCCACTCTCCAAAACCTTCCCTCACCTTTGGATCATGATTTGCATCAAATCCAGCAAGTTGAACCTCCCCATATGATTATTTTCCATTTAAATCTTATTCAAACAAATTTATGTCTTCTATTCTAGCCATTGATGATTTACAAAGGAGCTACCTTTTCTGTTTTGATTTTTGCCTCCAAACCTTTTCCCCATCTTAGTCCTTTGAACCCTCAACCAAGATCCATGAAGATCCACTGGTCTTCAGTTCAAATTTTTCAAACTACACTTGCTGCAAGTTTGGACCAGATTTGCGAAATTTGGTGAAATTCATTCAAATCTTTCTCCAAAAATTCCAAGTAAAATCAGGCAGCCACTGGGTACATTGAGTGGTCACCTCACCAAGTACCAACTCCAGAAAAAAAATTCTACTTGCCTAATCATTCAGTCGAACACCTGCAGTGCTTTGTCAATGTCAAGTTCAGTTAAGTTCAGAGAACATTTCGGTGCTACTGTCGTTTTCTTCAGAACCCGACGTCGATCTCGCCAGTGCCGCTGTGTCGCCGTGTTCCCTGTCCCCTCCCCCTTGTCCTCTGCACCACACGAGCGTCTGGCACCTTGCGGACATCAGCGATGAGCAGCAGAAGGTGCGCCGCCCCGTGACCGACGCCAGCGGCGGCTTTGCGGCCGCCAGAGAGAGGCGCGGCGCTGACGGCGCCACCCAGCGCCGCCCAAGCTTCCGGAGCTCGCCGCGTGGCCTTCCACTCCCCCATGCGCGCTGCCACCCTCGTCGTGAACTGCTGGCGCGGAGCGCGCTCTCTGCCGCCGACGCGCCTGTGAGTCCACCCCACCGTGGACCGGCGCCGTTACGCCAAGGCCGACCAGGATTAGCGGGGGAACGACACCAGTAACTTCCACTGATGCTGCCTGGCCACTCAAACCTCCTGCCAATCCACTGCATCGCCGTAATTGCTCGCCGGAGATTCTCCGTTCACGGCCACCCTGTCGATCCGCCTATAAATAGAGGCCCCGAGCTTCAACTCGATCCCACACCACCCCTGCACTCCACCTAGCGCACGCCTAGCCACTGGTAGAGCCACGGGAGAGCTTTCTTCCCCGTCTCCGGCCGCCGCGACCTGCCACGGGATCCAGCTCGATTCACTCCCGTGCGTGCGCCTCTGCCTCCCATCTCTTGCCAGTAGCTTCACTATGCATCCCTCCTTCTGACCCGCGCTTCAATTCGAAGTTTGCAGCCCTCCACCGGAGATCCCCACCATCGCCCGAGCCGTCGTCTGCCAGAGAAAGTGTCGCCGTCGACGTGGTGCTCTCCGACGCTCGAGTCCACCACCCACCGACGCGGAAGGACACGCTAAAGCTCTTGGTACCCTCCGATCTTCCTGACTCGCTGTGGTTCGACGCCGACGTCCACCGCAGTCTTCGGGCGCCGGCGAGCTTTTTAAACCTGACATGTGGACCCCCCTGTCAGCCTCTCTTTCTTTTCCCCGCGAACCGTTTTCCGTTGACGCCTTCGGGCAAAATACGTTTTCTTTGTGGGCTCGCGCATTTCTTTCCGAAGCGTTTTCTGCTTTCTCAGTTTAACCCCTGGAACTTTTCTGTTTCATTACAGATGAGTCCCTCGACAGAAACTCTTATAACTTTTTAATAAAAAGGAATTTTTGAGTGATTCTTTTTCTGATATTCTTAAATTTTTGTCTAGTTTTTTATGGGATTTATTTGGAAAATTTTTGGAGAAGTTTTTATGCACGCGTTGATTTTCACATTAGTGCCCGTTTTCGTTGTGCCGTAGGGTCCGGGAGAGGTGACGGAGCCGCGTTCTTCGCCGAGCTAGACTCCGACTACTCCGAACCAGGCAAGCATGTTTGAACCTTTGATATGATCGATGTTGTGCATGTTTGCGTAAGAGGTTGTGCGTGGCATATGAGTGTACCTCGTTGCTTGTGAGGCAACAACCCGCGTGTTCCAAAGTTGCGATGATCTCTGGTGAGAGGTGGCCTAATCATGTGGTGACATGAAGGGCAGCAAGGTGGTACTGTTGTAGCATACCTGCCTTGCGTCATCCGACAAATTCCGACGTTAACGTGGAAGGAGTCACGTTATCGTTCTTCCCTCTTCCGTGCTACCACATGTTTTCTGCCAGAATGCAGTTTAGTAAGTTGGTAACCTCTTTCCATGTACACACCAAACAGAGGGGCCGGGATGATGGTACCTTGGCCCAGGATTAAAGCCAGTCGTCCGGTCAGGGGGCATGGGTGTTTCCGGTTGGGACCGAGAGGGGGGCACCCCCTTAGAGCGCGCGTATAGAAATTTGATCCCATGCTACGCGAGGTTGTAGCCTCCCCGTCTCAAGGTTTTTCTTGAACATTGCCGAGGGTGATCCCTGGCTTCGGAATGTTAAATGGGTGTGTACTGGTTAGACGTGTTCCTTCCAAAATACCGTAAATGGAACTAGTCCCCGTGACTACTGAAATCCGTTGGCTGTGGTTAAAGTACAAACTCTGCAGAGTCAAATCCTTCCAAATCATCGTATCCATGATCTAGTAGAGTGATCAGTATATCCATATCTATCCTCGTGTAATTTACCCCGGTGAACAAACTCAAGTGGTAAACCAAATTTAATTGTTATTCCTGTGGATGGACTAACCCCCATATTTTATCTCGTACTTGTAATATTTTTCAAGCGATTGTATTATTGAGTTCTGTTATAAGCCCTTTATGTGATGTCGCTCAGACGTCCGACTATGGCATGTTTATTTTCTGTTATAAGCCCTTTATGTGATGTCGCTCAGACGTCCGACTGTGGCATGTTTGTATTTTATTTTTTGTTATAAGCCCTTTATGTGATGTCGCTCAGACGTCCGACTGTGGCATGTTTGCATGTTTATTTTCTGTTATAAGCCCTTTATGTGATGTCGCTCAGACGTCCGACTGTGGCATATTTATTTTCTGTTATAAGCCCTTTATGTGATGTCGCTCAGACGTCCGACTGTGGCATATTTATTTTCTGTTATAAGCCCTTTATGTGATGTCGCTCAGACGTCCGACTGTGGCATGTTTGCATGTTTATTTTCTGTTATAAGCCCTTTATGTGATGCCGCTCAGACGTCCGACTGTGGCATGTTTGCATTTTATTTTCTGTTATAAGCCCTTTATGTGATGTCGCTCAGACGTCCGACTGTGGCATGTTTGTATTTTATTTTCTGTTATAAGCCCTTTATATGGCGTCGCCTCGACGCCCGACTGCGGCATTGTATTTCTCGCATTTTCCTCTCAAGGAGTCATTCAGACCCTCGTTTGGCACCCAGTATATTATTTGGGATTTCGGCAGGACTACCGCCTGACTTCTCTTTTATTTCCTGTATAGTTTTATCTCTACGCCGGAGCGCACTTGTTGACCTGTGCATATGCATCATGCTTACATTTGTTATATCTTATGTCCGAACTGTCTTGCGAGTACTTCCATAGTACTCACCTGGCTTGTTGCTTTGGCCAGATGTTGACGAAGGCGATCTCTTGGATGAGGAGTTTGCTAGTGAGTCCGACGCCTAGAGGAGTCCCAGCCAGCCCCGTGCGATCTTGGATGTTGGTCACTTGTATTGTATATGCTTCCGCCACCCGCAATAAATCTCCTCGAGCTTCACTCCGATGCTCGAAGGGTTATGGTCTTCAGGAGTCATATCACCCGCTCCGCTGTGATATTTCCACCATCGTTGTTTTCGTGAGTTAGTAGAAATACCACCATATCCGCCGTTATGTTTTATCGGCGTGCATGTAATAAACTGTTGAGCAGTCTCCGCTCAACCTTGTATTATATTCAGTACTCCTGGTATTTGTCTTCTGTGACCAAGATATTGTCTGTCAGTGAGAAGGGATTCTTCTTACTGGTCTGTAAAAGGGATTGGTCTCTCAATAAATATTTTATTGAAAGACCGGTCGTGACAAGCTTGGTATCAGAGCCAGGCTGACTGTAGGAAGCCACTAGGTGCGATCGCTAATCGGTTATTAGCGTCTTTTGTGCTTTTCAGCATTTTTGCAATTGTAGCTATTTTCTGTTAGTGACTTGACTACTCAGAATTTTTGCCTACTTTTGTAGATGGCTGGCAGCAACTGCGAGACTCGAGTGTTCACGAGCGTGCCCGAGGGCTTTGTCAAGCTCCTCGTTTCCATCACCAAGCTCGCGATCGGGCCAGCGACTCGCCCAGAGTTCACGCTTTACCAGCACAAGCTCAGTGACGACGTGTCTATGCACCAAACGGTGGTGCAATTCAAGGGAGGACGTTCTGCATCACGCCACTTCCGTTTTGTGGGAAGGGCCATGCCTACGGAGAGGCATGCCATGCAGATGGCGGCCCGTGAGGCGATAGCTCGTCTTCGGGACATCCTCCCTATGATGAAGACTCGTCGCTACCGCTATCTCCCATGCCATGTGCCATATACCGGTCGCTATGCTTTTGCCTGCCATCGGGGAGAGCGAGATGAAGCCATCGAGATGGTTGTGGAGTATCTCAAGGCTCTGGAGGAGTCTTTCGACAACCTCGTGGACGATCTTGTGGCTGCCTGGATGGACTTAGTTCGGGGCGGTCCTGCCTGCAGGAAGGAGCTTCTTCACACGGCACCGCCACTGACTTTCGTCTCATCTTCAGCATCTTATGCACCGGCTATTTTAACCACTGCTCACCGTCTGCCTACCACTGAGGAGTTCGACCGAGTCATCGTTCCTACTCTAGTCAGAGCTGCACCGCCTGCCACACCCACACTGCCACCGTTCGCCCCCGCGCCAACACCGAAGCGCAGTGCTTCGCGCCAGGAGCCTGCTAGAGAGGAGGAGGAGGTGGAATCTCCTGCACCGCTGAGCCTTGCTCTCGGCAAGGGAAAGGGCATCGTCACCATCTCCGACTGAGAGCGCCATGTAGCCGCGCGTTATGTCTGCCTGTATGATGTGTTTTATCAGTACGCTAGTTTGTAGTAGTTATGTTCGCGGCACCCCAGAGAGCGTTCTAATAACATGTCAGGAATGTGTACGCACACCCTGAGTGCTGTATCGTAAGTTTGCGTTTCGCATGTAAGATTTGTGTTAAGCGTCTCTTCTCCATGAAGTATTGTTTCTGTTTTCTTGAAAATCTTGAGATCTTTTAGAATTTTGTCTTTGCAAGATTTTCCTTGCACATCGCAGTTCTTCTCATGATTTTCACAAATAATACCCCAGAGTGGAAAATGTCTCGTCCATGGACTCGTTCCATGCCCAATCAGCCAGAAGAAGTATTTGGGACTCAGACCAGTAACAACTTCACTCAAGGACAGTCTAGTCAACAAGACAGTGAGGCCGCCTTATCTCAAGTATGCCGCCTGTTTGAACAAAGCCAGCAGCAACACCAAGAGATGATGAACCACGTCATCAATATGGGAAACCACCGTGAGCCATACCAGCCACACTCCAAGTTGTCTGAGTTACAGAAGACTCGCCCTTCAATGTTTGCTCACACCGATAGGCCACTTGAAGCCGATGATTGGCTTCATGACATCGAAAGGAAACTGATCATTGCTCAGTGTTCAGATCATGAGAAGGTGCTCTATGCACCACATTATCTTACTGGAGCAACTGCTGCATGGTGGGAAAACTTCCTACACATGCATCCCAGTGAGCACAACATCACTTGGGAAGAGTTCAAGGAAGGCTTCCGTGGGGCGCACATCCCCAGGAGCATCATAAAAATCAAGAAAAGAGAATTTGATGACCTCAAGCAAAGAGGCATGTCAGTGACAGAATACAACGGTCAGTTTACCCAACTATCTCGTTATGCCTACGACGAACACATGACAAAAAACAAGAAGATGGAAAAATTCCTGGACGGCCTGGCACCAGCACTAAGATGCCAACTGATTGTACACACCTTTCCGGATTTTAAAACTCTGGTTGACAAGGCCATTACCTTGGAGAATGAGCGCCGTAGTCTGGAAGATATCCGTAAGCGAAAGAGGGACAAGACGACTCTTGCTTGCAACAACAGAAGCAGGATTGAGGTTCCAAGGACAAAAGCAAGGAAACTTCCGACTGCTGACCCAAGGCCCGTCAGACAATTTCATGCCAGGGACAAGGAATTCACGTACCGTCTAGGGGTCACATGCTATGCTTGTGGTGAAGAAGGACACTATGCCAAGCAGTGTCCAAAACCAAGGAACTCAGCCCCCAAACCAAACAATGGTGGGAATAATCCAGCCCCCAAGCGCAACAATTTCAATCCCAACAACAACCACAGGAAGGGTCACCTGAACCACGTGACCAAGGAAGAAGCACAGAATGCCCCAGACATCGTGCTCGGTACGTTCCCTGTCAACACAGTACCTGCCACGGTTTTGTTTGATTCTGGAGCTTCCCATTCGTTCATTTCGAAGAGTTTTGTTTTGCAACATGGTTTTCCGATACTGCCCTTGGAGAAATCTATGATCATCAAGTCCCCCAAAAATAAGCAAGTCGCTCAGGGTTACTGCCAAGGAATGCTCATTGAGTTCGAAGGACTACCGTTCCAAGCAAACCTCATCGTGTTGGAAAACAAAGGACTGGATGTCATTTTAGGGATGGACTGGTTGACCACCAACAAAGGATTTATTGACTGTTTCAATCGGACTGTGATCCTCACTCATCATCACGGCAAGACAATAAAGGTTACAGCTCAGGAAAGACCACGGTCACAACAACCAAATTTGAACAAAATGGACATTTCGGAATTGAAAAAGGTTCCAGTGGTATGCGAGTTTGGACGTATTTCCTGAAGAACTACCAGGCATGCCACCCGACCGAGAAATTGAGTTCAGCATTGAAATAGCACCTGGAACCACTCCCATCTATAAGAAACCTTACAGGATGGCACCCTCAGAATTGGTGGAGTTGAAGAAGCAGATAAAGGAATTATTGGACAAAGGATTTATTCGAGCCAGCTCCTGACCTTGGGGTTCGCCAGTCTTATCCGCCAAGAAAAAGGATGGGACACTGAGATTGTGTATAGACTATCGAGCTCTCAATATGGTCACCATGAAAAACAAATATCTGATGCCACGAATAAATGATTTGTTTGACCAACTCGCGCAAGCCAAGGTGTTCTCAAAAATTGATTTGAGATCAGGATACCATCAACTAAAAGTACGGACAGAAGATATCCCTAAGACAGCATTCACTTCCAGATACGGATTATATGAGTTCACAGTAATGCCGTTTGGATTGACGAACGCCCCGCTTATTTCGTCCACCTCATGAACAAAGTATTTATGAAGTTTATGGACAAATTTGTTGTGGTGTTCATTGACGACATTCTGGTTTATTCAAGAACACCAGAGGAGCATGCTGAGCACCTCAGAATCGTTTTGGGAGAATTAAGGAAACACCAATTGTACGCCAAATTTAGCAAGTGTGAATTTTGGCTAAGACAAGTTGGCTTCCTGGGTCATATATTGAACCAAGAAGGCATAGCCGTAGACCCAGAAAAGGTCAAAACCATACTTGACTGGAAGCCACCAGCCAACGTGACCGACGTTCGGAGTTTCCTAGGAATGGCTGGATATTACCGGAGATTTATTGAAGGATTCTCCACTGTGGCAAAACCAATAACCCAGTTGCTCAAGAAAGATAAGAAGTTTGTATGGACGGAAGCATGTGAGAAAAGCTTCCAAGAACTCAAGAGGAAACTAACAACCGCACCGGTCTTAACCATGCCAGACATACACAAGAGTTTCGAAGTATATTGTGACGCATCCCGGAAGGGTCTCGGATGTGTGCTAATGCAGGATGGCAAAGTTGTCGCGTATGCCTCCAGGAAACTGCGGAAACATGAGGGAAAATTACCCAACACATGATTTGGAGCTAGCAACAGTTATACATGCACTCAAGGAGTGGAGGCACTTTCTGTTGGGAAATCGTTGTGAAATATATACGGACCATAAGAGCCTTAAATATATTTTCACACAGCCAGAACTAAATTTACGCCAACGGCGCTGGTTGGAATTCGTCAAGGACTATGATGTCGGCATTCACTACCATCCAGGGAAGGCAAATGTAGTGGCCGATGCCCTTAGTCGGAACCCCAGCCCGGAATGCGACAGTCCACAAAACTTGAGGCCTGAGTTTCAGCAGGAGTTCACTAGACTCAACATGGTGTTAGTCTCTGAGGGCACCATAGCAAATCTGGAGATACATCCCACCCTTATGGAACAAATTAAGAAGGTTCAACAGGGACATCCCAGCATCGAAGGTATAAAAAGGAAAATGAACCTTGGTAAGGCTTCAGAGTTCGTCACAGACAATGAAGGAATATTATGGTACGGGGACAGACTTTGCGTACCTGACAATGAGGACCTCAAGCAACAAATCCTGACCAAAAGCCACACCGCTTCATACTCGATCCACCCTGGAGGGACCAAAATGTACAAGGATCTCCAGGAAAGATTTTGGTGGCACGGTATGAAAAGGGATATAGCCGCATTTATTGCTTGCTGCGATTCGTGTCAACGCATCAAGGCAGAACATCAAAAGCCAGCAGGGCTACTCCAGCCAAACAGGATACCTGAATGGAAGTGGGATGAGATTGGGATGGACTTTATTGTCGGACTACCTCGATCGCAACACAGGAATGATGCCATTTGGGTCATCACAGATAGGCTAACCAAGGTAGCCCATTTCATTCCTGTGAAGACAACCTACTCCACTCAAAGACTAGCCAAGCTCTATCTCTCTCGTATAGTTTGTTTGCATGGAGTCCCAAGGACTATAATATCCGACCGAGGCACTCAATTTGTCTCAAAATTTTGGGATCAACTACAACAAGCTCTAGGCACACATCTAACTTTCAGTACAGCATACCACCCTCAGACTGATGGACAAACAGAACGTGTGAACCAAATCCTAGAGGATATGTTGAGAGCCTGTGTACTCACATATGGATCCAGTTGGGAAGAGAGTTTGCCGTATGCCGAGTTTGCTTACAACAACAGTTACCAAGCCAGCTTACAGATGGCACCTTTTGAAGCACTGTACGGACGGAGGTGTCATACCACACTGAATTGGTCAGAGACAGGCGACGGTCGTATCTTCGGCCCAGACGTGCTCAAGGAGGCCGAGGAGAAAGTTAAACAGATTAGGGACAGACTCAAGACAGCACAGAGCCGACAAAAGAGCTACTACGATCAAAAGCATCGCGAGGTCAGCTTTGAACCCGGTGATTCCGTATACCTACGAGTGTCTCCTATGAGGGGCCTGCAACGGTTCAAAATTAAAGGGAAGCTAGCCCCGAGGTTTATTGGACCCTTCAGTATAATTGCTCGACGAGGTACCGTAGCTTACCAGCTAGACCTGCCCAAGAAACTGTCAGACGTCCATGACGTGTTCCATGTCTCACAATTGAGAAAATGTGTAAGTAACCCGGAGAAGCATGTACCTCATGAAAGCATTGATATACAACCAGACCTCACCTACCAAGAAAGGCCAGTAAGGATTTTGGAAGAATCTGAAAGGAGGACCCGTCAGAAGACAACAAAAATTTTCAGGGTTCAGTGGAGCAACCACACTGAGGATGAAGCTACGTGGGAAAGGGGAAGATTTTCTCCAGGCAGAATATCCATATCTATTCGAGGATCAACTGAAATCTCGAGGACTAGATTTTTCCTAAGGGGGTAGGTGTTGTGACACCCAAAATTTTATTTGGATTTTTGAAAAAATTTATCTGACTTAAGGGAGGTGATTTAAATTTCCCTCCAAAAGAACCCTCCCTTTCAAAATATTTTTCTTATGGCAAGAGTTTTATTTGGATTCACCCAAGACTTGTTCCGGTCTTGGAGATTCTTGTTTTTATTTGGACTCAAACCAAAATACTTTTCACTTGAGAATAATGCCTTTTGAAAATCTCTTTGAAAATGCACTATGGCTTTTGGAATAACCCTTTACCACTTTCAACAATTCTCTCTTGCCATGGCCTTAGTGCAAATCCACTCTCCAAAACCTTCCCTCACCTTTGGATCATGATTTGCATCAAATCCAGCAAGTTGAACCTCCCCATATGATTATTTTCCATTTAAATCTTATTCAAACAAATTTCTGTCTTCTATTCTAGCCATTGATGATTTACAAAGGAGCTACCTTTTCTGTTTTGATTTTTGCCTCCAAACCTTTTCCCCATCTTAGTCCTTTGAACCCTCAACCAAGATCCATGAAGATCCACTGGTCTTCAGTTCAAAATTTTCAAACTACACTTGCTGCAAGTTTGGACCAGATTTGCCAAATTTGGTGAAATTCATTCAAATCTTTCTCCAAAAATTCCAAGTAAAATCAGGCAGCCACTGGGTACATTGAGTGGTCACCTCACCAAGTACCAACTCCAGAAAAAAATTCTACTTGCCTAATCATTCAGTCGAACACCTGCAGTGCTTTGTCAATGTCAAGTTCAGTTAAGTTCAGAGAACATTTCGGTGCTACTGTCGTTTTCTTCAGAACCCGACGTCGATCTCGCCAGTGCCGCTGTGTCGCCGTGTTCCCTGTCCCCTCCCCCTTGTGCTCTGCACCGCACGAGCGTCTGGCACCTTGCGGACGTCGGCGACGAGCAGCAGAAGGTGCGCCGCCCCGTGACCGCCGCCAGCGGCGGCTTTGCTGCCGCCAGAGAGAGGCGCGGTGCTGACGGCGCCACCCAGCGCCGCCCAAGCTTCCGGAGCTCGCCGCGTGGCCTTCCACTCCCCCATGCGCGCTGCCACCCTCGTCGTGAACTGCTGGCGCGGAGCGCGCTCTCTGCCACCGACGTGCCCGTGAGTCCACCCCACCGTGGACCGGCGCCGTTACGCCAAGGCTGACCAGGATTAGCGGGGGAATGACACCAGTAACTTCCACTGATGCTGCCTGGCCACTCAAACCTCCTGCCAATCCACTGCATCGCCGTAATTGCTCGCCGGAGATTCTCCGTCCACGGCCACCCCGTCGATCCGCCTATAAATAGAGGCCCCGAGCTTCAACTCGACCCCACACCACCCCTGCACTCCACCTAGAGCACGCCTAGCCACTGGTAGAGCCACGGGAGAGCTTTCTTCCCCGTCTCCGGCCGCCGCGACCCGCCACGGGATCCAGCTCGATTCACTCCCGTGCGTGCGCCTCTGCCTCCCATCTCTTGCCAGTAGCTTCACTATGCATCCCTCCTTCTGACCCGCGCTTCAATTCGAAGTTTGCAGCCCTCCACCGGAGATCCCCACCATCGCCCAAGCCGCCGTCCGCCGGAGAAAGTGTCGCCGTCGACGTGGTGCTCTCCGACGCTCGAGTCCACCACCCACCGACGCGGAAGGACACGCTGAAGCTCTTGGTACCCTCCGATCTTCCTAACTCGCCGTGGTTCGACGCCGGCGTCCACCGCAGTCTTCGGGCGCCGGCGAGCTTTTTAAACCTGACATGTGGACCCCCCTGTCAGCCTCTCTTTCTTTTCCCCGCGAACCGTTTTCCGGTGACGCCTTCGGGCAAAATACGTTTTCTCTGTGGGCTCGTGCATTTCTTTCCGAAGCGTTTTCTGCTTTCTCAGTTTAACCCCTGGAACTTTTTCGTTTCATTACAGATGAGTCCCTGGACAGAAACTCTTATAACTTTTTAATAAAAAGGAATTTTTGAGTGATTCTTTTTCTGACATTCTTAAATTTTTGTCTAGTTTTCTTATGGGATTTATTTGGAAAATTTTTGGAGAAGTTTTTATGCACGCGTTGATTTTCACGTTAGTGCCCGTTTTCGTTGTGCCGTAGGTTCCGGGAGAGGTGACGGAGCCACGTTCTTCGCCGAGCTAGACTCCGACTACTCCGAACCAGGCAAGCATGTTAGAACCTTTGATATGATCGATGTTGTGCATGTTTGCGTAAGAGGTTGTGCGTGGCATATGAGTGTCCGTGAGTACCTCGTTGCTTGTGAGGCAACAACCCGCGTGTTCCAAATTTGCGATGATCTCTGGTGAGAGATGGCCTAATCATGTGGTGACATGAAGGGCAGCAAGGTGGTACTGTTGTAGCATACCAGCCTTGCGTCATCCGACAAATTCCGACGTTAACATGGACGGAGTCACGTTATCGTTCTTCCCTCTTCCGTGCTACCACATGTTTTCTGCCAGAATGCGGTTTAGTAAGTTGGTAACCTCTTTCCGTGTACACACCAAACAGAGGGGCCGGGATGATGGTACCTTGGCCCAGGATTAAAGCCAGTCGTCCGGTCAGGGGGCATGGGTGTTTCCGGTTGGGACCGAGAGGGGGGGCACCCCCTTAGAGCGCGCGTATAGAAATTTGATCCCATGCTACGCGAGGTTGTAGCCTCCCCGTCTCAAGGTTTTTCTTGAACGTTGCCGAGGGTGATCCCTGGCTTCGGAATGTTAAATGGGTGTGTACTGGTTAGACGTGTTCCTTCCAAAATACCGTAAACGGAACTAGTCCCCGTGACTACTGAAATCCGTTGCCTGTGGTTAAAGTACAAACTCTGTAGAGTCAAATCCTTCCAAATCATCGTATCCATGATCTAGTAGAGTGATCAGTATATCCATATCTATCCTCGTGTAATTTACCCCGGTGAACAAACTCAAGTGGTAAACCAAATTTAATTGTTATTCCTGTGGATGGACTAACCCCCATATTTTATCTCGTACTTGTAATAATTTTCAAGCGATTGTATTATTGAGTTCTGTTATAAGCCCTTTATGTGATGTCGCTCAGACGTCCGACTGTGGCATGTTTATTTTCTGTTATAAGCCCTTTATGTGATGTCGCTCAGACGTCCGACTGTGGCATGTTTGTATTTTATTTTCTGTTATAAGCCCTTTATGTGATGTCGCTCAGACGTCCGACTGTGGCATGTTTGCATGTTTATTTTCTGTTATAAGCCCTTTATGTGATGTCGCTCAGACGTCCGACTGTGGCATATTTATTTTCTGTTATAAGCCCTTTATGTGATGTCGCTCAGACGTCTGACTGTGGCATGTTTGCATGTTTATTTTCTGTTATAAGCCCTTTATGCGATGCCGCTCAGACGTCCGACTGTGGCATGTTTGCATTTTATTTTCTGTTATAAGCCCTTTATGTGATGTCGCTCAGACGTCCGGCTGTGGCATGTTTGTATTTTATTTTCTGTTATAAGCCCTTTATGTGGCGTCGCCTCGACGCCCGACTGCGGCATTGTATTTCTCGCATTTTTCTCTCGAGGAGTCATTCAGACCCTCGTTTGGCACCCAGTATATTATTTGGGATTTCGGCAGGACTACCGCCCGACTTCTCTTTTATTTCCTGTACAGTTTTATCTCTACGCCAGAGCGCACTTGTTGACCTGTGCATATGCATCATGCTTACATTTGTTATATCTTATGTCCGAACTGTCTTGCGAGTAATTTCATAGTACTCACCTGGCTTGTTGTTTTGGCCAGATGTTGACGAAGGCAATCTCTTGGATGAGGAGTTTGCTAGTGAGTCCGACGCCTAGAGGAGTCCCAGTCAGCCCCGTGCGATCTTGGATGTTGGTCACTTGTTTTGTATACGCTTCCGCCACCTGCAATAAATCTCCTCGAGCTTCACTCCGATGCTCGAAGGGTTGTAGTCTTCAGGAGTCATATCACCCGCTCCGCTGTGATATTTCCACCATCGTTGTTTTCGTGAGTTAGTAGAAATACCACCATATCTGCCGTTATGTTTTATCGGCGTGCATGTAATAAACTGTTGAGCAGTCTCCGCTCAACCTTGTATTATATTCAGTACTCCTGGTATTTGTCTTCTGTGACCAAGATATTGTCTGTCAGTGAGAAGGGATTCTTCTTACTGGTCCGTAAAAGGATTGGTCTCTCAATAAATATTTTATTAAAAGACCGGTCGTGACAATGACTGAAAGGCCTCGTTTTCAGTAAGATGGAACAAGGAAGCAACTTGTTGGAAGTAATACATTTTGATGTGTGCAGTCCAATGAGTGCTGAGGCATGCAGTGGATATCGTTATGTTCTTACTTCACAGATGATTTGAGTAGATGCTGAGTGTATTTACTTGATGAAACACAAGTCTGAATTATTGAAAGGTTCAAGTAATTTCCGAGTGAAGTTGAAGATCGTCGTGACAAGAGGACAAAATGTCTATGATATGATCATAGAGATATCTGAGTTACGAGTTTGGCACACAATTAAGACATTGTGGAAAGTGTTTCACAATTAATACCGCCTGGAACACCACAATGTGATGGTGTGTCCGAACATCATAACTGCACCCTATTGGATATGGTGCATACCATGATGTCTCTTTACCACTATCGTTTATGGGTTAGGCATTAGAGACAACCGCATTCACTTTAAAAGGGGCACCACGCAATTCCGTTGAGACGACACCGTTTAGAGAAACCTAAGTTGTCGTTTATTAAAAGTTTGGGGCTGCGATGCTTATGTGAAAAAGTTTCAGGCTGATAAGCTCGAACCCAAAGCGGATAAATGCATCTTCATAGAATACCCAAAACAGTTTGGTATACCTCCTATTTCAGAGCTGGAAGCAAAAGTAATTGCTTCTAGAAACAGGTCCTTTCTTGAGAAAAGGTTTCTCTCGAAAGAATTGAGTGGGAGGATGGTGGAGACTTGATGAGGTTATTGAACCATGACTTCAACTAGTGTGTAGCAGGGCACATGAAGTTGTTCCTGTGGCGCCTACACCAATTGAAGTGGAAGCTTATGATAGTGATCATGAAACTTCAGATCAAGTCACTACCAAACCTCGTAGGTCGACAAGGACATGTACTACTCCTGAGTGGTACGGTAATCCTGTCTTAGAGATCATGTTGTTAGACAATACTGAACCTACGAGCTATGGATAAGCGATGGTGGGCCCATATTCCGACAAATGGTTAGAAGCCATGAAATCCGAGAGAGGATCCATGTATAAAAGCAAAGTATAGACTTTGGAAGAACTACTTGATGGTCGTAAGGCTGTTGGGTGCAGATGGATTTTAAAAGGAAGACAGACAATGATGGTAAGTGTCACCATTAAGAAAGCTCGACTTGTCGTTAAGATGTTTTCCGACAAGTTCAAGGAGTTGACTACGATGAGATTTTCTCACTCGTAGCAATGCTAAGAGTCTGTTGGAATTGTGTTAGCAGTTACTGCATTATTTATGAAATCTTGCAGATAGGATATCAAAACAAGTTTCCTTACCAGTTTTCGTAAGGAAAGGTTGTATGTGATACAATTAGAAAGGTTTTGTCCTAAGGATGCTAAAAGGTATGCTAGCTCCAGCGATCCTTCCATGGACTACAGCAAGCATCTCGGAGTCAGAATATACGCTTTGATGGAGTGATCAAAGTTTTTGGGTTTATACAAAGTTTGTTAGAAACTTGTATTTACAATAAAGTGAGTGGGAGCGCTACAACATTTCTGATAAGTATATGTAAATGACATATTGTTGATCCAAAATGATGTAAAATTTCTAGAAAGCATAAAGGGTTGTTTGAAAGGAGTTTTTCAAAGGAAGACCTGGATAAAGCTGCTTACATATTGGGCATCAAGATCTATTGTAGCGACCCGACCCGAATGGATCAAGTCTCTGTCCTTAAGTGTCATCCCTGGATTGGTATGCTGACACACACAGTACTCGAGGATTTATAACAGAGGTAAATCACATGTATAAAGTAACGTAAATACTATTAACTCAATCCAAATAGCGGAAGTAACAAGGTTGTGGATTCCCATCAACACCAACGGCAAAGTTGAGTGTAGAAATCGTAAACCTAACGTATCACTTACTCGTCGTAAGAATCCTGCAACATGAAACGTTGCAGCCCGAAAACGGGTCAGCACATGGAATATGCTGGCAATGTAACACATAGAGAGAAATGATGAACAAAGGCTATCACTACATGCATATATGGCTGGTGGAAAAGCTCTATGGTTATAATGTTTTTGCGAAAAGCCAATTTTTCCCTACTGCAAAGGAATAAATTTTATTTAACTATCATGGTGGTTGCTAAACATTGAGAAGGTACCTCCAACTCAATCCCAATTAAGAACGTGATTAAACCCAATCAAATTAATTAAAGTAACATGATGAGATCAACGGGATAATCCAAGAACTAGATACTCAAAATGTCCATAACCGGGGACACGGCTAACCATGATTAGTTTGTACACTCTGCAGAGGTTTGCGCACTTTTCCCACAAGACTCGACCTCCTCCGTTGGGATTCTCGCACTTCATGGTGTTTGAGAAACGGATGATCGAGACACAGTCTTTCAGAAGCATTTACTCTCTACTCTGGGCAGACCGTTACACCTACAATCCCCCTACATCTGCTAGTCCACCTCTTTTAGAGCTCACACAACTTACTCAACTATGCCAGAGCCCATAATGGCTTGTGGCTGCACACGAAAGTTTCTAGCATGAATAATCTCATGATCCCTATGAGTCTGGGTGGTGGTCCATAGGATGATCACACGGGTACTCCGGGATATCCAAAAATACAGGCAACACTGGGTTCTCCAGGTGCCTCAATCCACCCAGATGTTTATTTACGTAGCCACCTTAAGTTGAACCATTAATTAACAATCTCACATCTGTCATGGAAATTCACTCAAACCCAATCCACGTCTACGAGCATAGCATAGCAATATAAGCAAACGTAGTAGTAACTCCCAAAGGTTTGAAAATAAACAGGCAATAGGTTCCTACCTCATCAACTACTTCCGAATACCCACATGTTATTCAGATCCTAACCATGCAATGTTTGAGGGTTGAAACTAATGCATAGAAACTGGGTATGAAAGGGATATGATCAAAGTGTGAACTTGCCTGCAATGTTGATGAAGATGATTCGCACTCAACACTCTTGATAGATCTACTCGTCACACTCCGGTCAATCTATCGAGAGCAAGCAATAGTAACCACACATAAGCAATCACTCAAAAGATCAGGAAGAACGAAGAAGACAGTTCGGAAAACATCAAAACCAAACAAATAACTTTTGCAGCATAAAACAATTTCTAACAGTACCAAAATTATGTGAATTTGGCCTTATCAGAAAGTTTAGGTCAACAGCTTCGCTTTGCAAAAAGAATCAACTCAGACGGAGTTACGGAACTTAAGTTACGATCAAAAGAAGATTCAAATTCAAATCTGATCTAATTCAAGTTTTGAAATTTCAAAAACATGTTTGAGTTGGATTACTGGTTAGAGGAGATCATAACGAAGAAGTGGGCGTTGGTTTCGTTGGATTTGGACAAACGAGTAAAAAGATGTGGTTGTTTGAAAAGCAGGGACTAATTGATAAGAAAACTTATTACAAATAGGTCCCTGGTGTAAAATAAACAGAAAAAGAAAAATTTAAATTGCGAATGTTCGTTTATAGGATCTAAACAGTGGACGTTCGCTGTTTAATAAAACCTAAAAAAACAGATCTAGGTTTTCTTAATAAAACCAAAACGAAAAAAATAAACCGGGGCGGTTCACGGTTTATACCGGTTGGAAGTTCGCTGTTTAATAAAACCTAAAAAAAAGATCTAGTTTTCGGCGGCGGATCGGGTCTGGCGAGGTCGGGGCAGTGGCGTGCTCCGGCGACGTCGGCGCGCGGGCAATGCGAGGGCGGCGAGCTCCGGCGCGGCGGCGGCAGCGGGCGGAGGCTACACGGGGCGACGGAGGCAGCAGCGCGGGCGGCGCGGGGCTAGGCGAGGTGCGGCTGCGGCGGTGGTGGTTGGCAGCAGCGGCGGCGGCGATGCGGCTCGAGGCGGCGGCGAGAAGAGAGGAGAGAGAGAGATCGGGGCCCGGGGCGGCTCTATTTAAGGGGGGAGGGGAGGGGCGGTGGCGTGCGGGAGGGGGCAGAGGAGAGGCGGGAGAGGGAGTCCCGCACGAACACGGGCGGCGGCGGCGATGTCGTGCTGGAGGCGGACTCCGCCGGAGTCGGGGACGGGCGCGGGCGTGCTGGGCCGCGGCCTAGCTGGAGCTGGGCCGGCCCAGTTCGGCGGAGGGAGAGAGAGGAGAGAGAGACCAGTGCTGGGCTTCGGCCTGGCACTGATCGAAGAGTTTTTTTAACAGAGAGAAAAAGAAAAGAAATAGAATATAAAATAAAATATTATATAGGCATATAATATATCAAAATTTTCAGAAAAAGATTTCCAACAATGTGGACATTTTTGTAAAGTCAAATAAAATCCACACAAATTTTAATAAATCAAACAGTGCTACTGCCTTAATAAAATCCAATAAAAATCATTTTAAAAATACCAAAATGATTTCAATTTATTTTTCTCCAATTTTCTGACGTAGGGAATCATGTTACCCTATTTTCTGTATATTTTTATTTTGGAGAAAAATAATTTGAATAAGACTCAAATAACTCCAAAAAATGATTTCCAAAAGGGCTTTGAATTTGACCTTTGAAACTCCCAACTCATATTTCATATGTTTTGACGAAGTCATTTTATCTTCTCTAGTGAAAATCATTGAGTTGCATAAAGTTTCTGAAATGGGAAATATTTTCAAATGAAATTTAAATATTTTCAACACCCCTTGTCATTTAAATAAATGGAAGAAGTCATGTCATCTTCTCTCCAGGGTTTTGTGGTGAAAGGAATTTGAATTCATGGAGATCATAAAAGCAAAATGAAAGTTTGGGAAAGTCCTTTTATTCCCTCTCATTTAACTTTCAAAAGATTTTGAATTCCACTCACTTTCAGTCAATCAATCAAACAATCAATCCAATCTATCTGTTTATTATAGCATTCCAAAATTTAGAATTTTGGGATGTTACAAACCTACCACCCTTAAAGTTTTGGAATCAGCTGCACCAGACTTTGGGTACTAGGCTAGAGTTCAGTAGAACTTTTCATCCGCAGACAGATGAATAGACCGAGAGAGTCAATCAGATTCTGGAGGACATGTTGAGAGCGTGTGCGCTAGATTATGGATCTAGTAGGGATGAAAATATTTGAATTTCATTTGAAAATATTTCCCATTTCAGAAACTTTATGCAACTCAACCGGGGACACTCTGCCAAGTGTGGGAAGGGACCAGCCCCTAGGTGGGCTGGTGCGCCTCCCACAAGGGGCCCAGGGCGCAGGAAGGGGGGGAGGGGGAAACCCTAGGCTCAGATGGGCCTAAGTCCCATCTAGTGGGGCGCCCCCCTCTCTTCCCCCCTTGGCCGCCCCCCAAGTCCCATCTAGGGCTGGCCGCACCCCTTGGGGGGGGGGAACCCTATATGGGGGCGCAGCCCCTCCCCCTCCCCTATATATAGTGGGGGTTTTGGGGCTGCCACACACATGAGAACACATCTCCCTCATAGCGCAGCCCTACCCCTCTTCCTCCTCCTCTCCCGCGGTGCTTGGCGAAGCCCTGCAGGAGTGCCACGCTCCTCCATCACCACCATGCCGTTGTGCTGCGGCTGGACGGAGTCTTCCCCAACCTCTCCCTCTCTCCTTGCTGGATCAAGGCGTGGGAGACGTCACCGGGCTGCACGTGTGTTGAACGAGGAGGCACCGTTCTTCGGGTTCTTAGATCGGAATCAACCGCGATCTGAATCGCTACGAGTACGACTCCTTCATCCGCGTTCTTGCAGCGCTTCCGCATCGCGATCTACAATGGTATGTAGATGCACTCCCCTTCCCCTCGTTGCTAGATTACTCCATAGATTGATCTTGGTGATGCGTAGAAAATTTTGAATTTCTGCTACGTTACCCAACACTTCCCCTGTTCCTACCGATGGGTTGGTTAGGTTTTTTAGGCCGATCATGCCGATGTATTGTGAAATTTGGGTCGATCTGCTCACTAGGGTTGGTTGTGTGCGTCCCCAGCGTTCGTAGGGGAAGTAGTTTCCATGAGCTTGTCTAGGGTTTCTTGATGCTGATTTGGGGAATTCGGGGGGTCAATCAAGGGCAATGTGAGGGTATTTGACCTAGGGTTTTGGGTATCATACAGGGAAAGGGGGTCCTTTAGGTCAGAGAGGAAAGAGGTCATGTGTTGATGTGATTTTATTGTTCACATATTCAGAGATTATATGCTATTGTTGAACTGAACTGTAGATGCATTGTAAAATGTGATGAAAGGGTGGTCTTTTAGTCGATATTTCAGTGTAAAAATGCTTACTTTCCCTGTTAGGCAAAAGTACAAGCTTTTTTGAGATGAAAGTCAGCATTTTTACTATTGTTTTGTGATGAAAGGGTGGTCTTTTAGTTGATATTCAGTACATACTTGTGTTTGAAAATTATGTACAGATTCAGTTAGAGTTTGAGCACTGTACTTTGTCAGTTGAAACTATGATTCAGTTAGAGTTGAATGTGTTGTGCGCTGAAAATTTCATGTGTCAATTATTGCAGTGACAAATGGAGAAGCTAGCAAGTTTTTCTCAGTGGAGTTTGAGCACAATGGAATTTTCTTGGGGGAATGCATAGGTGGAGAAATGAAGTTCTCTTACATTGGGTGCAGTCTTGAAGCTTTTGACTACTGTCATTCAGACACATGGTCACTGGGGATGATCAAGTATTGCTTGGCAAGGATGGACTATGACCCTACAGGCCCTCAAATCAAGGTGTACTGGATTTTGCCAGATAAAGACTATGGTGATGGCCTACTATGTGTGGACAATCCAGATGTTATAGCTGCTATGGTGAGGTCCAGCAGAGAAGCCAAAACATTGGATTTGTTAGTTGATGAGGAGAACAAGATTCAGACATTATATCCTGATATCATACTAAAAGGATGCCCAACTGCAGATGGAAATGAGGATGAAAAGAAGGAGAGGATGCAGATCATGATGCAGAGAATGCAGAGGAAGGAGAGGATGCAGAGGCAGATCATGAAGCAGAGAATGCAATGGAAGGAGAGGATGCAGAGGCAGATCATGATGCAGATGCAGAGAATGCAGATAATGCAGTTGAAGACAATGATGGAGAAGAAGAGTTGAATGAAACTGACTCAGACTTTTATGAGAGTGACTATGATTGTGAAGATGGAGATGATGATTTGTTTGCTCAGAATGTGGACAAATCATTGAATGACAACAATTAAGAAGAGGAAGAGATATTTGAGGAGGAAGGTCCACTGGATGATGATGAGCTCAACCTGTCAAAAGATGAGTTGGAGAAGTTGAAATATACATTCAGAACATTCAATGCAGAAATGGACATGAGCAACCCAATCTTCAGGGTTGGGCAAGTATTTGGAGAAATGAAAGAGCTAAGGGAAGCAGTCACTGCATACACAGTCAAAAACAGAGTGAAAATTATCAAAGCTAGAAATGAGGCAAAGAGATTCATTGGTGTGTGTCAACCTGATTGCCCTTGGAGGTTGAAAGCATCTAGAGACAATAGAACATGAAGCATTGTCATCAGAGAGTACAATGGAGAGCACACCTGTCAGAAAACATGGGATTCCAAGTGCTTGACAGTAAAGTACCTGACTGAGATATTTATGGATGAGTTCAGAGACAACAAGAGCATGGACTTGGGTACATTTGGAAGAAAAGTTCAGCAGAAGTTCAAGCTTAATCCAGTGAGAATGAAGCTTGGCAGGGCCAGGAGTGCAGCACTTAAGATCATACATGGTGATGAGAAAGCACAATACAGCCAGCTGTGGGACTATGGACAAGAACTGAGGAGAAGTAATCCAGGGAGCAAATTCATTGTTTGCACAACCAAAGTGAAGGAAATAGGTGACCTGCTTCCAAAAGAACACCTATCTTCACTATATTGGTCCTATGATGCCTGCAAGAGAGGTTTCCTGAGGGGGTGCAGGCCAATTATATTTGTTGATGGGTGTCACCTGAAGAGCAAATAAAAGGGTGTGCTGCTTACAGCTGTTGGGATTGATCCCAATGATTGCATATTTCCAATTGCAATGGGGATGGTGGAGGTGGAGTCAACTTACTCTTGGGAATGGTTTCTCACCACTTTGAAGAATGATTTAAACATCATTAACACCTCCCCTTTCACTATAATGAGTGACAAGTAAAAGGTGTGTTCCATTTGTCCATACATGTTGCTGTTGCATATTTCCATATGGTGATGTTGTCTCATATGTTTATGAACTAATTTTGCAGGGTTTGATCAATGTTGTTGAGAAGATATGGCCAGATGCAGAACACAGATTTTGTGTTAGACATCTTTATCAAAACTTCCACCAGAAGTCCAAAGGAGAAACACTGAAGAATATGTTGTGGGCCATTGCTAGGTCAACTAATGTGGACAAGTGGACCTTGAACACAGAGAAGCTGAGGGCACAGAACTTGGAGGCATATAATTGGTTGGATGGCAAGCCCCCCAACCTGTGGGTGAAAGCATATTCAGAGATTTCCCCAAGTGTGACATCTTGCTGAACAACATGTCAGAGGTGTACAACAGGTAAACTTCAGTTAGTTCAGTTTTCTAGCATACAAGTTCAGTTATGTATAACACAATCTTGCAGTGTCACTGAGTTTTGACAAAACTTTACTATGTCTCTCTTGCAGCTACATCTTGGATGCAAGAGAACTGTGTGTTATACCAATGCTAGAATGCATAACACATAAAATTACTGTGAGGCATGAAAGAAAGTACAAAGAAGCTTCAGAAAAGTGGACTGGACTTATCTGCCCCAAGATTAGGAAGAAACTGGACAAGAATGCAGAGTACTCAGGTAACTGCTTTCCAACACATTCAGGACTTGGCATTTATGGTGTTCAATCAGGCAACAACAAGTATGTTGTGGATATTCCAGCAAGAACTTGTGATTGCAAAAATTTCAATTGGATGGCATCCCTTGCAATCATGTGATTGCCTGTTGTAGAGCTGATAGGATTGACCCTGAAACATTGGTTCACAAGTGCTATAGCATAGAAAACTATCTAAAGGCATATGGGCACAACATCATGCCTATGAGGGACAGGAAAAGCTGGGAAAAGATGAATGGCATTGCCATCCACCCTTCAGTCTTCACAAAGAAAATGAGTAGGCCAGCAAAGAACAGGAGAAAGACACCAGAAGAGAAGAAGAAGAAAGATGGAACTGTTTACATCAACAAAAAAGGAGTGGCCATGCATTGCTCAGTGTGTGGCAGTGCTGACCACAACAAGAGAGGACATGCCAAGTTTATGATGCAACAGGAAGCTCAACTAGAAGATGATGCTAAAAATAGAGATCCTTCAATTATGCAGGTTAAATCAGTGATTCTAGTTAACTGTTTTTCTCTGAATTAGGACTGCATTTAAGTTAACTACATTTAAGTTCAGTTATGTTACTAACATGAATTGTTTTCTGACTACAGGATATTATGCCAACAAGACTTGATCCTAGGCTTGATCCTATGAATGACAGAAGCAGTATGGTCTACACCATAGGCCAGGAGGTGCACTTTTAATATTACTGTCTTTCTCTGAATTTGTACCTTCATTTCACTTTCTCATTTATATCTTCCTGACATTTTGTGATCCTGCATAGGAGAGGGAATATGTGAGCACTTGGAATCCTCCTGGGCCACTTCCTGAAGAGTCTGCTTTTGTGGTGCAAGCTAGGGATTCTATCCCTCCCAGAAGAACCACAACCACAGCCACAACAAGTGTGAGGGAAAGAGGAAGAGGAAGGAAGAAAGCTGCAGTAGTACCACATCCAGATGAGCCAGGGTCAAGTGCAACTGGAGGAAGAGGAAGGAAGAAAGGAAAGACAGTGAGATCTGGCACTACAGAGAGAGGAGGATCTTCTGGGAGTAGAGCAAGATGCAGAGGAGTGGCTGGGAGAAGAGACAGGAGGGAAGCTAGCTCTTATCCAGCACACAGGCTCATGTTTGGTGATGATGGAGCAAGGGAGCCAATACCTGATCTCAATTTAACTGAAGAAATTCCAGTTTCTCAGAATGCACCTCGGGGTGACAGTTAGATGTCTGTTTAGTTCATCAATGAACTTCATGCTAAACTGTAGAAGTTCATGTCTTAACTTGATGCCAGCATTTTTGAGTGCAAGACATTTCTCCGAATTGCTTTTTTGTGGCAATGACATTTAGACTTTTTTGGTGACAGACAATATACTTGAGTTGTTTGTGTCAATGACAATATACTTGAGTTGTTTGTGTAACTGAATTTTATCCAGTGCATTTGCTGAATGTTTGCACCTCCACTCTATTGAATGTACTGAATTTTGTGCATTTGCTGAATGTCTGAAGTAACTGAATATGCTGATGAAGCACATTTACTCCATTTTACTGAAATAACTGAATTTGGGTGAACTCCATTTATTGTGTGTGCTCGAAATGCCCAAAATTAAAAAATAAAAATAAAAACAAAAAATGTTTGGCCTGGGTCTCGAACCCAAGACCTATGGTTTGAGAAGTAGGGTACAATGCCAGTGCGGTAAGAGTAGGAGCTTGTTAGTGCTACATGGAGTAATCTACTTGTACTGCTCACAGAGACGCCCACTCCAAGTCGCCCACTCCACTCTGGACGGTTCGCGTTCCAACCACCGCATCAATATAACTCACCCACCCACTGCACCGCCCACCACTCCCCACTCACCACTCCCCACCCGCCAACCGCGTCGCCTCCACTCCCAACTCACCATCGCCGGCCACCGCCGCCATGGCGAACATCGAGCCCTGGAAGCTCGCACTGAAGGATCTGGCCGGCGACAACCAGTCGTTCCGCGCGCAAATCAGAGAGGTCTGCAGCTGGTTCCCGAGCGCAAAGCTCCTCCTCAGTCACGCGTGCGGCTTGGCCAAACAGCTGACGGACGGCGAGAAGGCGCGTGCCTTCCCCAGAGGCCACGCTCAGGTGCCGCCGCCGTCGTTCCTCGTCTGGGCAATGCGGGAGGCCACGCTCAGCGTGGATCCATACCAGCGAGCTAGGTGGTGGATGTACCGCTCCACCACCTCTCTGGCCCCAGTCCCCCTCGACGGCGACCCTGCGGACGCCGTCGGCGTCGTTGTCGCGATGCCTACTCCAGTCGACCCTGCGGAGTACGCCTATGACGATGACCTGACAGAGATGGTTGTCATCAGTGATGACGACACTAATGAGGTTGTGCTCGTTGCGCCGGCCGCCGTCGAGGGTGGCAGAAACATGCCCATTGACGCCAAGCTCCTGCCGGACGTCGAGCTCCTGCCAGAAGAGGTGAAGGTCGAAGTAGAAGAAGAGGTGAAGGGGCCAGAGCAAAAGAAGAAGGGGGCAGTGAAGAAGGTGCTCCGCTCCATCCGCCTTCAACAGCTGAAGAAGTGAAGAAGAAGAAGTGATCATTCTCTGCAACCATAGTAGTGAGGTATGTGGAACTGAAGATGATGTTCAACTGGTGTTATCTATTTTGAGCAGTTGATGTTGAATTGCTGTTGTCTGCATGTTGCCTATGTACTGTTGTTGAACTGGTATGCCATGTTGCCTATCTATGTTGTCTGCATGTTGCCTATGTACTGCTGTTATCTATGTTCTCTGCCATGTTCTGCCCATGTGCCCATGTGCTCACTTTCTGCCTAATATGCCAACATTCCAAATTGTACTACCTGAAGCCCTGGGCCCCTTCCAAATATATTGAGCTAAGATTTAGCTTAACTAAAATTTGCACAGTTAAGTTAACTGAATTTTGCCTCATCTGAATTTTGCTTACAGTTAAGTTAACTGAAATTTGCTTGTAATGTCAAGCTTGTGTGCTTCTGCTAAAGCTTGTAATGTCAATCATGTCAAAATGAGTTTATTTTCATGTCAAATAAGAGAATCATTACAAGAACAAGCAAATGATTTCACTTCTCACATCAAACAGTTTGGAATGTTTACAACACTCAACATAGATAATAGGTAGCCACTGATTTCATATAATCAGTACAAGTAGCAACCGATAACAAATTGTTTCACCTCTCACATCATGCCAAATACTAAATTACCTAACTTACACAAAACCTCTTATCACTAGAGCTACAACACCAAACAACAATGCAGAGCAGCAGACCAAACAGGCTAACCAAATTTCCCTCCTATCCCTAGTTCTGATCTCCTTCTTGTGCTTCATGATCATGGCCTTCCTCTCTTCCTTCAGCCTCATAATTTCAGCATCCTTGTCAAAGAAAAATTTCTGAAGAGCCACATTCTCTTCAGCAAGTTTGCCAATCACCTGCCTAGGCCTCCCCTGCCATTCTTTGTCCACCCACTTCAGATAAGCACATGTACCATAACCCTGAAAACATAAAACAAGCATTTTGAACACACATTTAGTAAATTAGCTTCCATTCTAAACAAGCATTTTGGGCACATATGTTTGCTGCATTATAAACTAACCTCAACAGGACAGACAAGAAATCTATGACCATAGTCATAGCCCTCACAGCAAACTCTTCTTGCTGGGTTCAGAAAGTGACAACATTGGTCACTAGTGTCAATGCCATTGAAAACAACATTAGGGGAGGATGGAGGTATACTCCAATCAAAGTCTGGAAGTATTGCAGTCCCCTACAATCATATCCAACCAAAACATCTTCAGAAAGTTACCACATTGAGTACAAAATTGAAAAAAAATTCACTACATCTTGCAAGTCTGCAAAAATCAACATCTACAATCATATCCATTCACTACAAATTTTCACTGTCCATCTTCAAATTGAGGAGAGGGTACACACCTTGCAAGAATCAACATCCATGTAGCGCACCTCACCGGTGATCTTCGCCCAGGGCTCGCCGCCCTTCATCCTGTCGGCGCCCGCGAGGTCACGTCCATGGAGCGGGCGACGCTGGCCACACGACGGCGCTGCCCCACGGCATCTTACCTGCTCCCTCCATCCTGAAGATGTCGACCCCTACATGTCGCACGAGCTGGCGGTGGAAGCGAGAGGACGGCGGTGCCGCGGCCGGAGCGGCGGCAGAGTGGACAGAGAGGGGCGGCGGCGGAGTGGACAGACAGGGGCGGTGGCGGAGAGGAGCTCGGGGCTAGGGATTTGTAAATGGGGAACGGGCAGGAGGGGTTGCAGGAGCGCGGTGTAAAAAAAATAAACTGGAGGGCCTTTCTGCAAAATTACTAGAGCCAACATGGCATGCCAAATGTCGCCTCCACAACTGTTTTGTATGAATTTGTTACAACAGTCAAGTTGGAGGACTAGTTTTGTGGGGTTTTTTAGTTTTTGTATGAATCTGTTCCCACCCCTAGAAGTTTATGTACCAATTGTGGTATTAACTCAAATAAGTATGCATCAATGTGTCGTCTAATAGCTCCTCGAGAAAGCCGATGGAGCTAAGCAAACTTCATTTGGGCATTCTGTTAGTATGTCACCTGAATCATTCTAACTTTTGTAAAAATCTGTTGACTAGTATGTTCATGTTAAAGGGCATGCACTTTTACAAGATTTAGAGCGTAAACTTTTCATGCATTATTTTTCATGTATCGTCAGATTGAAAGTGCAAAAGAGATAATGGAGCTTATTGCAGATCATGGGAGCTGCTGGGTCTGTTTATGTGTCACCTGAATCATTCTAGTGACCTGTGAGGGAGGCCTTGCGCAGAAGCTATAGGAGCCTAGACATAATCTCTGAAGAATAACGAGAGTTTGTTCAACTGGATGGACGCAGCGCCAATTCGCTGAGCATATGTGCTGGTATTTTGATCTCTTGGAACATAAAAGACAGGAGCTGAATGGATGCAGGTTCCGGTGAGGAGCTGAATTTTGCAAGCAGTTTGTTAGCCCCCATGAAGTACCTAGCATCCTTGTATCTGCAAGAAAAGGCCCGAACATTCTGATTTGTAGTAATAAATAGTATAACATCAGCAGTAAAGAGATGCACTAAGACCCACAAAATTTTGGCCCCCGAAGGAAGTATCAATGAAGTACCTAGCATTCAGTTTTAGATGCTATGTTTCTTTCTGACATTTTTGGCAGTAGATAGCTATGTATATTTCTTAAAAATAGCTACATGTCAGTCGCCTGACTTCTGAATTGGGTCAGTCGATTGTGGATTGTAGGGAGAAAGTGCCGGAGGGGACAAGAAGCTTCCCGACAAGCTACCCCATCGGCGCCGGGCCTAGAGGGATGGACGGGGACAGCGGCAGCATAGCGGTGGGATTCCGGGGTGGCGAGGCGGTGGGATTCCGGGGAGGTCGAGGCTGGGCAGAGAGCGGCGCAGGTCACGGGTGGTGGTGGCTGGCTGTTCGGCCGGCGGTCCGTGCGGCTGCCTGGGGAAAGAGATGA
The DNA here is from genome assembly GCF_018294505.1 of Triticum aestivum. Classification (NCBI taxonomy): domain Eukaryota; kingdom Viridiplantae; phylum Streptophyta; class Magnoliopsida; order Poales; family Poaceae; genus Triticum; species Triticum aestivum. Next base: position 12,562,541 of record NC_057814.1, read on the forward strand.
GCTGGAAGAAGTAAAAGGGCTGCACACTGTTGGATTTGTATCCGACGTCCCAAAACAATCGACTGGCCCTAATAATTCAAAAATCAGTCGACTTACCTATAGTCACGCCCTCATATTTCTTTCAGTTTTAGACGCTTTGCTGATAATAATATACAGTCTGTGTAGAGATGGCACTTTCTGTACATGGTTCCTAGATTTGATATGTGCATGTTGGAGGATATTTTCATCATGTGCGTGGGAGTGTTACATTGAGAGGATTGTATTCAGTATTTGTGCGGTCCAACAACACTTTTTTTCTCAACTCTACTCAAATACTCATGAGCTAAACTTGGGATGGCAACATTTTGCACGTACAAGTGATTTATTTTTCCTTCAAACATCCAGGACTGAATCAAAATCTTGTTCACGTCCACCAATATGCACGGTGACTAGAAACCAACCTGCTATTTGGTTCCAAGACAAGTCATTCCATACAGCAATACTCAACATTCTTTCTTTTGGACCAAGGCATTGCAGAAGTTCACCGAACCAAGCAAATTCAGACTTTGAGCAGGGCACACCCATTCTTTTAGGCATGCACCCTGGGAGCCTGTTTCAGTCCATACAGAGATCTATCCAGCCTGCATACATGAAAGGGTTTGTTTTTGTCCTCAAAACCAGGAGATTGTTTCATGTAAACTTCCTCTTCGAGAACACCACGCAGAAACGCGTTCTGCACATCTAGCTGTCTAAGACTCCATCCTCTGGATACGGCAATAGACAAAACGAGATGTATAGTGGCAGCTTTAACAACTGGACTGAATGTATCTTCATAGTCTATACCATTCCTTTGCTTAAACCCCTTTGCGACTAGTCTGGCCTTGTATCTATCTATAGTACCATCTGACTTTTTCTTTATTCTGAACACCCATTTGCAATCAATCAAGTTTTTACCTTGCTGTGAAGGAACGAGGTGCCATGTTTTATTTTTCTGAAGTGCTTGAAATTCTTCTTCCATAGCTTTCATCCACTTTGCATCCGTGCATGCGTCCAGAAATGTACTAGGCTCTCCTGTGGAACAAGTTAAACCATACTTAACTTTATAATTAACCGGCTGAATGACACCTGCTCGTAGTCTAGTGCATGGCTGTGTTTGTACAGGCTGGGCCACCACACCAGAACGAGCGCAGAGGATCCAAGAGAGACAGCTGCAGGGGATCCCATCAATCCTGGCGCAGATTCGCTGCTGTTATCTGCGACCGGATCTTCTGTGGCCATGCTGCCACGTGGTGAACAGGAGAGCGGCGCAGAAGATTCCGTGGCTCCGGACTCCACGCCAGATCCCCGCGCCTCCGTATCAGGGTGGAGATCAGCGCCAACGCCTGATTGGTGGTCAGCGCGCCTGATGTAGACGCGCGGTGTCGCGCCGAACAGGTTGGTTGCGGGCTGGCTAGGCGCGCGTGCCGGAGACCCCTGCCGAGGCCTCGTGGCCGAGGCTGATGCTGCTGGGTCTGGCGCCCCTGATCCCGAGGCTGATGCTGTCGGATCTGACGCGGCCGCTGATCCCGACGCAGATTCGGCGGCGTTGTCACGTAGCGGACACATAAAATGTAGTCCGTTCGGGACGTTTTGTGCACTGTTTTGCATTGGATTTGTTTTGCTCCTTCCAGATGAGATCCTGCAGCATCACAAGCCTCATTTGCATGGTTAGAAGCATTAGTCATATGATCAATACAATTGTCATCCCCGTGCTGAGAACCGGTTAAATGAGAAGGCAAAAGGAGAATTTCTTTGCGGAGCAAAGCACCGACATTAGGATGAAGATTGGCAAAAGGAAACACGGTCTCATCAAAGACAACATCACGGGAAATATAGACACGACCAGTATAGACATCTAGACATTTAACTCCTTTGTGTTTGGCACTATAACCAAGAAACACACATTGTTTGGATCTGATCATAAGTTTGCGGTTGTTATAGGGACGTAAATTGGGCCAACAAGCGCAGCCAAACACACGAAGAGAGGTATAATCCGGTCTAGTGTTAAGCAGTCGGTGCATGAGTGTATCATTTTGGATGACGCAGCTAGGAAGCATATTAATGAGATGGACCGCGGTGAGGAAGGCCTCATCCCAAAACTTGAGGGGCATGGAGGCACCGGCAAGTAAGGCTAGCCCAACCTCAACTACGTGCCAGTGCTTGCATTCAGCGGAGCTGTTTTGTTGGTGGGCGTGGGGGCAGGACACGTGATGTGAGATGCCCAAGGTTTGAAAAAACGAATCTAGTTTCTCGTACTCGCCGCCCCAATCGGATTGGACGGCAAGTATTTTGCTATCAAGTTGACGTTCAACAAGCGCTTGAAAATGTTTGAAGACTTGGAAAACTTCAGAGCGTTTTTTAAGGAGGTAGATCCAAGTATACTTACTAAAATCGTCTATGAAACTAACATAGTATGTATGGTGACCAACAGACATAGGGGCAGGACCCCACACATCAGAGAAAACAAGTTGCAAAGGTCTAGTAGAAATACTAGTTGAAACTGGATAAGGCAACTGATGCGACTTTGCTTTTTGACAGGAATCACATATAGCTTCAAAATTATGCACACCAACACATGGGAGTTTATTATTTCTAAGCACTTGTTGAACAACGATAAAAGATGGATGTCCTAATCTTGCGTGCCACCGCTCGGGACAGAGTCTTATGACACCACAGACTTGTTTATTGAAGCTTCTAAATTGAGGAATCAACGAATACAGCCCATGCACGCATCTACCTCGATAGAGAATGTTCCTCGTGACCTGATCTCGGATCAAAAAGAAATAAGGGTGAAATTCAAGAAACACATTGTTATCAATGGCAATACGGTGAACAGAAAGAAGATTTTTGGCTGTTTCTGGAACATGCAAGATATTTCTAAGATGAATATTGCCATGAGGGGTTTTGACAATTGCATGACCAATAAGATCAATGTTCATACCTTCACCGTTGGCATTGTGGACTTGATCATGGCCATGATACTTCTCGCTCATTGTCACCTTCTCAAGCTCGTTGGTGATGTGATTTGTGGCACCGGAGTCGACATACCAGTCGGTATCAACCCCATATGATGTGTCTGCAGCCGCTGCAACCTTTTTCCTGGAGTTGTTCTCAGCATAACGCCAATCACAGTCCTTTGCAATATGATTATTTTTCTTGCAAATCTGACATTTATTTTCATACTCCTCATACCCTTGGAAGGGGCGCCCCCTACTGTTGTTGTAGTAGGGACGCCTGTTGTTGGCGCCGCCGTTCTGGTAGTGGCCACTGCCACCACCGCCGCCGCTGGAGTCACCGCCACCACCACCCCTGTTAGGGTTGCGGTTGCCTTGATAGGAGATGTTGCCGCGACCTCGAGCTGCAACGTTAGCGGAGGATTTGAAGGCACCTGCCCCTGTCCCGTGGAACATCTCAACGCGTTGGTCAAAATTTGCAACCATTCCGAAGAGGTCATCCACCGAGAGGGGTTCGGTGCGTACGTCCAACGTTGAGATCAGCGGTTGATAGTCCATGTCGAGCCCTACAATGATAAATGAAAGAAGTTCTCCTTCTCCGATGGGTTTCCCAGCCGCAGCTAGTTCATCAGAGAGGGCCCTCATCTGACCAAAATAGGTTGTGGCACTCTGTGAACCTTTCTGGGCATTGGATAGGGCTATGCGGCAGTTCTTTACACGGGAGAGAGATTGTGCGGTGAACATCTTTGCTAGGGCTGACCATATGGCGTGGGAAGTTTCTAAAGAAGCAACCTGGATGAGTACCTCCTTTGAGAGATTTCGAAGGAGAAAGGCTACAATCTGCTGATCTTGAATCAGCCATGGGTTATAGGGAGGGTTTGGAACAATCTGATCCTTTCCTTCTGAGTTTTTGGTGATGATGGTTTTGGCTGGCTCGGGTGTGGTTTGATCTAGGTACCCATATAGTCCGGCGCCCATGATTTGGGAGCGAGCTTGGGCTTTCCATAGGATGTAGTTGGTTCTTGTGAGAGGCTCGGATGTGGTACTGGACAGGCCTATGGATGGAACTTGGGTGGAGGAAGACATGGCTTGGTTTGGTGGAGAGGATGATCAGGAGGTGCGGCAGGGAGGAAGACAGATACTAGATGTGGCGGAAGAGGGAGGCTCTGATTACCATGTGAAATATTGTGGAAGCGTCTCAATGCCAATACACGAGCACCCGCATGATTTATATTGATATGATTGTTTGGGTTACAAGTCAAGGTTGTTGGGAAACAACCGCAAGAGATATACAGGAGGTTTAAGATAGAGATAAGAAAGATCTAGACTAATCTCTAGTTACAATAACAGCCAATACATACGGCGCATAACCTCCTGAACATATATTCTTAACAGCCAGTACCAAGCAGCATTGAACGAGCGAATACATCTATTCCACACGTCACTCCCTCTTCCCGGACACAACAGATTCAGAAGAAGGCAACTATTTTCGACGTGGCATCAGCACCTGTGGATAAATGAAACGGCATGAAATTATCCACATGAACGAGGTACCAATAGGAATACAAGGCTACCAAGTAACATAATAAGCATCAAATATATCAATTGCTGAAAAGAATCGACCAGCACTAGTAGAAAAAGAGGCTTCCATACGCCCCCATTAGTCCCCAAAATAATCGAACCGCGATCAAAGGGGTCTTTAGTCGCGGTTCGGGAGGAGACCCGCGACCAACTGTCTGGGCATAGCGCGCTCGGTCGACGGCTGGCGGACGGGAGGGGCTTTAGTCCCGGTTGGCCTGGCCAACCGGGACTAAAGGTCCTCAAGCTGGCCCGAAAGCCTTTAGTCGCGGTTGGCCAGACCAACCGGGATTAAAGGTTAGACCTTTAGTCCACCTTTAGTCCCGGTTGGTCTGGCCAACCGCGACTAATGGCCCGAACCTTTAGTCGCGGTTGGCCAGACCAACCGGGACTAAAGGTTAGACCTTTAGTCGCGGTTGGTCTGGCCAACCGCGACTAAAGGGATTTGAGGCCTCATTTTCAAACTCTACCCCCCCCCCCCATCGCCTTTTCAGTTTTAGAAAAAACAAAAGAAAATGATGAAAATGTCAAAAAAATAAAATAAAATAAGTTTCTCATGTGATATGTGGTCTAGTTGTTGGGAAAATTAACAAATATGAATTTCGACTTTATTTGCAAAATCTCTCTGGAAATTCCTAAAATGGGCATAACTTTTGCATACGAAATCGGATGAAAAAGTTTTTTATATGAAAAATCATCTACTCGAAAAGTTACATCCGAATTTAATCGGGGGAACCCCGTTAAACATTTTCAAATTCCTCAAAAACCTAACAGAAAAAAAGATACGGGGCTTTTAAGATCTGGAGAGGCAAAAAAAATCAAAACAATTCAAATTGTGGTCAAACTTTGGTCAAACAATGGTCAAACTAATTATTCTAGAATATTAGTGTTACTAAATAATTATTTCAGTTTTTTTTTAATTTTGGACAAATCTGGTCAAACAGTGGTCAAACAATGGTCAAACTAATTATTCCAGAAATATTAGTGTTACTAAATAATTATTGTTTTTTAAAACAATAGTTTCAAACTCAAACAGTGAAATGTGTCACTTCATGCTCAAGCTAAATTCCTGAGGGTTAATAGAATTGACATCCTCCTATTGTCAGGAAAACAACAAGTGCAGACTTGGAAACGAGGGAGAATAGAACCCGGAAGTTAAGCGTGCTCAGGCTGGAGTAGTGAGAGGATGGGTGACCGTCCGGGAAGTTAGATGATTTGGAATGATGAGGGGTGATTAGAGATTAGAGGATAAATTGAGCAGTGATGACGGGTGGTGATTAGAGATTAGAGGTTAAAATAATTCAGAAATTTGAAAATAAAAAAAAATCGCAAAAAAACCAGGTTTAAACCTGCGGAGGAGGCCTTTAGTCCCGGTTAGCCACGAGAACCGGGACTAAAGCCTTTAGTCGCGGTTCGTAAGAGGCGCGACTAAAGAAAGGCCTTTGCGAACCGGGACTAAAGGCCTTTTTTCTACCAGTGCAGTCAGGGAAGCCGACTTGAAATATATACTTTGCATACGTCCTGATGAGCATATGACACAAAGCCTCAAGATGAAATTTCCCTGTGTGCATATGATTAATCAACCTAGAGTTTTTAATGCACTAAGGTGGGGTTTTCACTAAAGAAACCATTTTTTAAAAGGAACCTGATTAGATACATTCTGACCAGGGGAAAAAAACCAGCTCACTGGTGCACCCATGTATGCAACTTTTCTTTTGTTTTATGTCTTGGTATTATTTTTGTCTATACAAATAATGTTAATTAGCCAGATCAGCTGGCCTATGATTACTTGCACTATATGTGACCTCCTCCTTCCTGTTTAGCAGTTCAACAGCAGATTATCGACAGACAACCCAAAACCAACTTTCCACTGAATTGACTATGGCAACCTACAGTCATTGTGGACCTACTAATACATGGAGTAACCTACAGTCATATGTGAACTATCAGTGATTTTATACTACTATTCATGGAGTAACCTGCAGTGAATTGTAATCACATAGCAACAAATCCCAAAACTACCCCATTGCTTTCCAAACTACTGTTTGGCGCAGAAACATGGGGCTGTTGCAATTTGGTATTGTCTACTCACACTGGTTATATGTAGATGCAAAGAAATTGGAAATAAAATATATTGTTTGAATTTTTTTTTGAAAAAGAAGGTGGCTCAAGGCCAACCTTATATTTCAAAACAGGCTGAAAAAACCGTGGGTGTAGCATGTTACATAGAACTTCTGAAAATGCACCCAGGTGCAAGGTCACAAGAAAAGCACAAAGTTCCTCCGTAGGTCGAGCTACGTGGAACCTCTTATCTTCAGCCCTCCAACATTGCTTTGAGATCCGTACTCTCCAACTAAGTTACAACAAAAAGATTTCTCTTTTTTGTTTCTCTCAAATGAAAGAACATATAGACTTCACACTTTGCAGATCAAACAAACTTTACAACTTCAATGTGTGAAAAAAGTTCATCTCTTGTGTTTAATCTTTGTATCGGAACCTCAGATTGGTACCTATGGGTGACTAGTAGTGTTGATTACATCTCGTAGTTGATTACCATATGGTTTATTTGGTAGAAGATTATATATTCAGATCCATTATGCTATTTAATACACCTATGATCTTGAGCATGATTATCATTTGTGAGTAGTTATTTTGCTCTTGAGATCACGGAAGAAGTCATGTTGCAAGTAATCATGTGAACTTCATATGTGTTTGATATTTTGATGATATGTAGGTTGTGATTCCCTTAGTGGTGTCATGTGAACGTCGACTACATGGCACTTCACCATATTTGGGCCTAAGAAAACGCATTGTGGGATAGTTATTAGATGATGGGTTGCTAGAGTGACAGGTGTTTAAACACTAGTTTATGCGCTACTTCGTAAGGGACCGATTTGGATCCAAAAGTTTAATGATATGGTTAGATTTTTATCTTAATATTTTTCTTGCAGTCGCGGATGCTTGCGAGGGGGTTAATCATAAGTAGGAGATTTGTTCAAATAAGAACAACGCCTAAGCATCGATCCACCGACATATCAAATTATCAAAGTAGCGAAAACAAATCAAATCAACATGATGAAAGTGACATGGTGAAATTGTCGTGTACCCTCAAGAACACTTTGCTTATCATAAGACACTGTTTTGGCTGGACGCCCACACAGAAGACGAAGCCGGGGCTCGCCCGCCCACGCTACAGAGCGCCCTGCCCATGCTCTCTGCCGCTCACGTGCGTGGTAGTGGCGCATGGCGTGCTTGCGTCGGAGCTGGAACTCACACGCGCGTCCACATCGGAGTTCACACGGCCGTGTCTAACGCCGAGGCCAGAGCTCGCGCGCGCGTCTGCTTCTGGACGAGCGTCTCCCACGCCTTTGAATTGCCGGTGTGTGTGCACGTGAATTGTTCGATGAAATGCCACGCGCAGAGAGAAAAAGTGAGGGTTAGAAGTAAGGGTCACTGTTATTATGCAGCAAAAATTAGAGGATATTCCGGAAATGCCCGGCCACGTCCACGGACGTTTGAAGGGCTAAATTTGCCCAGTGCTTCTGTAGATGCTCTAACTTACTTCTAATACCTTTTTCAACTAAGAAATTAGCATCTGTTTACTCCATGGACCGGTATGTATCGTCGACACGACCATGACTGACGGTGGATATGAGAGAAAAAAAAACTGACGGTTGAGCCGTTGGTCCACGCCCAACGACCGATGACCAACTATGAGCCATGTCTAGTACCGCTCACAAAAGAAAAGAAAAAATGAGTCATAACTAGAGAGCTAGTACTACCTTGTCACGCGTATATGAAGCCAGTTCCACTCGTCATGGCCCACTCCCCACCTGTGCTCAGTAGTCAGTACCAAAACCTCGCCATGAAACTTCCGACAAAAATACTCGTCGGCGTCCTGCACCTGGCCCTGGCCGGTACATCGAGCTCGCAGCCCACCTCGGGCAGCCACCCTCCTGGCAGTGAAGAAAGAGTGGGGAAGCCCCGCGCAGCTTGTGTCGTGTCGTGGGACCCCGTTGCGAACGCCAACCACTGCACCTGGATCGGTGTCGTCTGCGGTGGCGAACAAGCGGTGACCGGGATATCCTTGCCAAGACTGAACAATCTTAATTACCGGCGTCTTCCCTCACGCCCCGCTCTACGCGTGCTCCCAGCTCCGCTACCTCGATCTCTCCAACAACGCCTTTCATGGGGAACTTCCACACGACATCAGCTGCCTGTCGCTGGTGATGGAGCACACCTCAACCTGTCGAGTAATCAGTTCCAGGGCGCCATGCCGGCGACGGTGGCCAGGCTGCCGGCGTTGAGGTCGCTAATTCTTGACACCAACCAGTTCACCGGGCGTACCCTGCTGCCGAGATAAGCAAGCTCGCCGGGATCGAGCAGCTGACGCTTGCCTGGTACCCGTTCGAGCCGGCGCCAGCGCCGCTGGAGTTCGCCAAGTTGACCAACCTGAGCTACCTCTCGATGTCTAGCATGAACATCACCGGCGAGATCCCGAAGGCCTACTCGAGCCTAGCGAGCCTCCAGCTGATCGCCATGGACTATAACAAGCTCACCGGCGAGATCCCAGCATGGGTCTGGCACCATCCAAAGCTGGAAGCTCAAGTCTGTGTACCTGTTCGCCAGCGGACTCACCGGGGAGCTGCCACGCAAAATCACGACGTTGAATTTGCTACAGCTTGATGTGTGGTCAAACTAGCTGTCCGGCAAGTTCCCGGCAAAGATATGGTCATTACCAATATTGAACACGGTTATAACACACAATAATAGTTTCACCGGGGCCCGACCAAAATAATAAACCAAATTCAAAATTGAATATCTCAACTGAATGAAAGAGCTTCAAAGTGGGGACATAGAAAATTAGAAAAATGAATGGGAGGGCCCTTGAGAAATTGTAGTCCGGGTCAAAATAGGCCTGAACCAATTCTAAATTGAAGATCCTAATTAATTCTGAGGTCTTAAAAATTATGAAGCATAGTGGTCAGTATAAAAAAATTGAATGAGATAGCTTTAAGAAATTATTGACCCGGTCAAAATTAAGGAACCAATCTTAATTGGAGACCTCAGTTGAATGTAGATACTTTTAAACTAGGGAACGTAGTGTTATAGAAGATGAGGCCCTATACTGTACATCACAGCAACACTGATCGTTCATTTTGCTGATCTAAGGGGTAATATTAATCCATACTAATGGATTAGACACGTAGCATTCGTGGCAGAAATGGCTAAATTGAAACAGTTGCCAACAAGTTTTAGAGCATCCACGGCCGCACATATCATATGTCCGTGGACAAGCCCGATCACCCCTCATTTTTAGACATCCACGATCACATACCTCAGATGTCACATCCTAAATCCATACTATACCATGCAACAAAAAATAAGCTACGTACGTACCACGTTACAGAGAGTTTGAATGCGGCTTCTCGGCAAGTGTGTCGTCTCCATACTTAGGCTTTAGCTCTTTGTTCCCCATCCCTCTGCTGGTTGCAGTTTCGCCCTCTCATTGTTGGATGGCATCCGCCGCACTGCTGCCTCATCCCATCTGATTTTATTGGTTTCGGTATGCTGCCAATACCGAATATTGAACAAACCAAATATGAATCAAACGTCCGTACAAAATTTTGAATAAAAATTAAATAAACCAAATGGAATTCATGAAAACCGGACAAATATGAATCAAACACCAATTTTTTCATTAGTATTTTACATAGCACAAGGTAAACTGCCTAGCCCTAGTCTTCCTCGCCCGATGTGGGCAGCTCCATCTCCCACGCCCTACACCCCTCGGAGCCCACCGCCTGGTCGTGGAGGTCGCCGATGGAGGTGAGGTCGACGATCGAGCCGGACTGACCCGTCTCCATGTTCTAGCGGCCTGGCACAAATGACGCACAACTGCCGACAGTGGCAGCACTTTGGCCCGTCTCCGCATGTGCCACCGTAGCATCCGCCTCTGCCATGACTTGCTACTGCCACCGCATGCACCGGTTCGCGTGGGTGCTGTGCGTCGATTCATAGGGCTCTCGCTTATGGTCGAAGAAGGCCGGGTCCTTTGCCACCATGGCCTCGACGACCCCATTGTTGACCCACTCGCCAGCGACCTGCCCCACCGCCATCGAGTGATACACAAGGAGATTGAGGTTGTGGCATTGGTCCTCGTCTACCATTTGGAACACCGGCACCAGCGGGGGCACCGACTGCTCCTCATGTTGCACCTCCATCATGATGGTGGCATAGAGTGCCTGTGCATGTGCAAACGTGAATCCGGTGACCGGCATGGGTGTCGGGTCATCATAGGGTGCCTCCTCCATTATCGTGTCGTCGTCCTCTGACCTCTCCTCCAGCAAACTCAATGATAGTACGGCCTCTATGCATTGTGCACGTCGGGCCTGCCAGCTGTTTGCAAGGGTTGTGATATCGTGCTTCTACACCAATGAGAGCCACTTCCACATCGTGTCACCACTCATCGTCATTGCATTGAAGAAAGCCTTACGTGGAGGTGCAAGGAGGATGAAGTGAAGTGGAGGTGTTATTGTTCATCTTGTGTGCGACAATGTTTAAATAACTGCTGCTGGCTAGGGCAAGTGATGGGTAATTTGAATGCGGGTGCTGAAATTTCTTTCTCGGCCGCCGCGCCTGTTCCATATTAGCCAGGCAGACAAGCGGGCAGCTGGCTTCAATGCAGTAGGGAGCCGTCCTGTTGCCCCGTCCGGTCACATAGCTCTGAGCTGGCATTGAACACAGTGTGGAGGATGAGCTGTCGCGGCGCAGGCGGCGCTGTCAGCGGCCATGCCGCTTCAATGTAGCGCCGTATGGCTGCTGTGTATGGTTATGCCCACTCTGGACCAACATGAATGTGGTCCCAATAGCCAAGGTATGGTTGGAGCTGTTGTGTGGGAGAGGAAGCCATCGCACAGGAGAGGTTTATGGGTTGGACTGTTTGGTCGAATCTCTACGTGCCTATGGTGCAGACGCCGGCAAACCACCCACAGCTTTGCATCCGCTTTCCGGGAGCTCGGACACACGGATGTATGTGCCACTACGTTGGATGGCAAAAAAGTTCCGAACATGTTAGTCTGGATCTTTGCGGGCATTTTGCGGCAGGTCATTGTAGATGCCCTTAGGAGCAAGCCTTTCTGTGCTTGTCATTCCACTAGCAATATACTTCCCTAGGCATAATGATTATTGTACCCTTTATTGTAGATGTTTTTTCCTAGAATTAAGGTGGAGGCTCCAAAGGTGCATCCAATTAGTAAATATTACTCCTATAAGATATAAGATATGTAACAACTACGTAGTGTAATTTCTTAGTGTTCTATTATAGAAAAGGTTTTGCCCCCGCTTTATATTATAAATAAACCATCATCGATTACAACCGAGAGACCGATACAAACACACACCACCACTGCACCCAACACACACACCCAAGGAAAGATACAAAGGTGCCGGCCGGTGACACACCACCCCACTCACAACCAAGCAAACTACAGATGATCGAGGAAGACCGCTTGGAGCCGACGGAGGCCTCCACCATGATCATCCACAATTGAGAGGTGAGCCGGTCAACAAAGAAGCTAGGACTCCAAAGCGGTGCATCCTAGTAGGGTACATCCATTGATAGCCACTATTGCCCGATCCTCAAGATCAGGTTTCCACCCCGAGAAAGATGACAAGAGAGGGAACGCCGCGACAGAGCCATCAGGAAGGATACGACTTCAACCACCTACAACAATACCACATGGCTATGATTGCCCGCCCACACATGAGACGCACGCTCCGCCCCCAAACGCCATGCCTCCCGACGCCAGAGCCGCCGCCCTGCAACCAGACAACCCCAAGACCACACAAAGGCCTCGGCTTTGGCCCAACCGGAAGCCCCCGACCGACTGAGCCACCAGCGGACACCCGCCCCGAACATCGGCAGACCTGTGCCAACCAGGGTGCGGCCGAGGAAAGGGGGTGATAGAGGAGAGGACACATGCGGACCAGCACACTGCTACCTCTTGAGCACTGCGTTGGTTTTCCCTTGAAGAGGAAAGGGTGATGCAGCAAAGTAGCTTAAGTATTTCCCTCAGTTTTTGAGAACCAAGGTATCAATCCAGTAGGAGGCCACACGCAAGTCCCTCGTACCTACACAAACAGATAAGAACTTTGCAACCAACGCGATAAAGAGGTTGTCAATCCCTTCACGGCCACTTGCAAAAAGTGAGATCTGATAGAGATAATAAGATAAATATTTTTGGTATTTTTATGATATAGATTGAAAGTAAAGATAGCAAAATAAACGGCGACAGAAATAACTCGTTGACGGGAGATTAATATGATGGAAGATAGACCCGGGGGCCATATGTTTCACTAGTGGCTTCTCTCAAGATAGCATAAGTATTACGGTGGGTGAACAAATTACTGTCGAGCAATTGATTGAATTGAGCATAGTTATGAGAATATCTAGCCATGATCATGTATATAGGCATCACATCCGCGACAAGTAGACCGAAACGATTCTGCATCTACTACTATTACTCCACACATCGACCTCCAGCATGCATCTAGAGTATTAAGTTCATAAGAACAGAGTAACGCATTAGGCAAGATGACATGATGTAGAGGGATAAACTCAAGCAATATGATATAAACCCTATCTTTTTATCCTCGATGGCAACAATACAATACGTGTCGTTTCCCCTTCTGTCACTGGGATCGAGCACCGCATGATTGAACCCAAAGCTAAACACTTCTCCTATTGCAAGAAAGATCAATCTAGTAGGCCAAACCAAACTGATAATTCGAAGAGACTTGCAAAGATAACAAATCATACATAGAAGAATTCAGAGGAGATTCAAATTTTGTTCATAGATAATCTTGATCATAAACCCACAATTCATCGGATATCGACAAACACACCGCAAAAAGAGTTACATCGAATAGATCTCCAAGAAGATCGATGAGAACTTTGTATTGAGATCCAAAGAGAGAGAAGAAGCCATCTAGCTAATAACTATGGACCCGAAGGTCTGAAGTAAACTATTCACACATCATCGGAGAGGCTATGGTGTTGATGTAGAAGCCCTCCGTGATCGATGCCCCCTCCGGCGGAGCGCCGGAAAAGGCCCCAAGATGGGATCTCACGGGTACAGAGAGTTGCGGCGGTGGAAATAGGGTTTCGTCGTGCTCCTGGATGTTTTCAGGGTATATGAGTATATATAGGCGAAGGAAGTCGATCAAGAGAGCCACGAGGCGCCCACGAGGGTGGGGGCGCGCCCAGGGGGGGGGGGGGGGGCAGGCGCGCCTCCCTGCCTCGTGGCCTCCTCGGCTGTTTCTTGACGTCCACTCCAAGTCCTCTGGATCACGTTTGTTCCAAAAATCACGCTCCCGAAGGTTTCATTCCGTTTGGACTCCGTTTGATATTCCTTTTCCGTGAAACACTGAAATAGGCAAAAAACAGCAATTTGCACTAGGCCTTGGGTTAGTAGGTTAGTCCCAAAAATAATATAAAAGTGTATAATAAAGCCCATTAAACATCCAAATTAGAATATATAATAGCATGGAACAATAAAAAATTATAGATACGTTGGAGACGTATCAAGCATCCCTAAGCTTAATTCCTGCTCGTCCTCGAGTAGGTAAATGATAAAAACAGAATTTTTGATGTGGAATGCTTCCTAGAATATTCCTCAATGTAATTTTCTTTATTGTGGCATGAATGTTCAGATCCAAAAGATTCAAGATAAAAGTTTAATGTTGACATAAAAATAATAATACTTCAAGTATGCCAACAAAGCAATTATGTCTTATCAAAATAACATAGCCAAAGAAAGCTTATCCCTACAAAATCATATAGTTTGGTCATGCTTCATTTTTGTCACACAAAATGCTCTCATCATGCACAACCCCGGTGACAAGCCAAGCAATTGTTTCATACTTAGCCTTTTCAAACTCTTTCAACTTTTACGCAATATATGAGCGCGAGCCATGGACATAGCACTATGGGTGGAATAGAATATGATGATTGAGGTTGTGTGAGAAGACAAAAAAGGAGAAAGTCTCACATTGACGTGGCTAATCAACGGGCTATGGAGATGCCCATCAATTGATGTCAATGCAAGGAGTAGGGATTGCCATGCAACGGATGCACTAGAGCTATAAATATATGAAAGCTCAACAAAAAAAACTAAGTGGGTGTGCATCCAACTTGCTTGCTCACGAAGACCTAGGGCATTTGAGGAAGCCCATCATTGGAATATACAAGCCAAGTTCTATAATGAAAAATTCCCACTAGTATATGAAAGTGACAAAATAAGAGACTCTCTCTCATGAACATCATGGTGCTACTTTGAAGCACACGTGTGGAAAAAGGATAGTAACATTGTCCCTTTTCTCTTTTTCTCTCATTTTTTATTTTTTATTTGGGCCTTCTCTTTTTTTCTTTTGGCCTCTTTTTCTCTTTTTTTTCTTTCGTCCGGAGTCTCATCCCGACTTGTGGGGGAATCATAGTCTCCATAATCCTTTCCTCACATGGGACAATGCTTTAATAATGATGGTCATCACACTCTAATTTATTTACAACTCAAGAATTACAACTCGATACTTAGAGCAAAATATGACTCTATGTGAATGCCTCCGGCGGTGTACCGGGATATGCAATGAATCAAGAGTGACATGTATGAAAAATTAAGTATGGTGGCTTTGCCACAAATACGATATCAACTACATGATCATGCAAGACAATATGACAATGATGAAGCGTGTCATAAAAATGGAATGGTGGAAAGTTGCATGGCAATATATCTCATAATGGCTATGGAAATGCCATAATAGGTAGGTATGGTGGCTGTTTTAAGGAAGATATAAGGAGGCTTATGTGTGATAGAGCGTATCATATCACGGGGTTTGGATGCACCGGCGAAGTTTGCACCAACTCTCAAGGTGAGAAAGGGCAATGCACGGTACCGAAGAGGCTAGCAATGATGGAAGGGTGAGAGTGTGTATAATCCATGGGCTCAACATTATTAGTCATAATGAACTCACATACTTATTGCAAAAATCTACAAGTCATCAAAACCAAGCACTACGCGCATGCTCCTAGGGGCATAGATTGGTAGGAAAAGACCATCGCTCGTCCCCGACCGCCACTCATAAGGAAAGCAATCAAAGAACACCTCATGCTTCAAATTTGTCACACAACGTTTACCATACGTGCATCCTACGGGACTTGCAAACCTCAACACAAGTATTTCTCAATTTCATAATTACTCAACTAGCACGCCTCTAATATTACCACCTTTATATCTCAAAACAGCTATCAAGTATCAAACTTCTCTTAGTATTGAATGCACTCTATATGAAAGTTTTTACTAATCTTGGATGCCTATCATATTAGGACTAATTTTATAGCAAAAGCAAATTACCATGCTGTTCTAAAGGACTCTCAAAATAATATAAGTGAAGCATGAGAGATCAATAATTTCTATAAAATAGAACCACCACCGTGCTCTTAAAACGATATAAGCGAAGCACTAGAGCAAAATTATCTAACTCAAAAGATATAAGTGAAGCACATAGAGTATTCTAATGAATTCCGATTCATGTGTGTCTGTCTCAAAAGGTGTGTACAGCAAGGATGATTGTGGTAAACTAAAAAGCAAAGACTCAAATCATACAAGACGCTCCAAGCAAAATGCATATCATGTGGTGAATAAAAATATAGCATCAAGTAAAGTTGCCGATGGACAAAGACGAAAGAGGGGATGCCTTCCGGGGCATCCCCAAGCTTAGGCTTTTGGTTGTCCTTGAATTTTACCTTGGGGTGCCTTGGGAATCCCCAAGCTTAGGCTCCTGCCACTCCTTATTCCATAATCCATCAAATCTTTACCCAATACTTGAAAACTTCACAACACAAAACTCAACAGACAATCTCATGAGCTCCGTTAGCGAAATAAAACAAACCACCACTTCAAGGTACTGTAATTAACTCATTATTTATTTATATTGGTGTTAAACCTACTGTATTCCAACTTCTCTATGGTTCATAAACTCCATTACTAGCCATAGATTCATCAAAATAAGCAAACAACACACGAAAAACAGAATCTGTCAAAAACATAACAGTCTGTAGTAATCTGTATCTAACGCAAACTTCTGTAACTCAGAAAATTCTACCAAAATAGGACGACCTAGATAATTTCTTGATTGATCTACTTCAATTGGAATCAGTATTTTATCACGTTCTGGTGATTTTAAACAATTGTTTTCGTGAGCAGAAAGTTTCTGACTTTTTCAGCAAGATCAAATAACTATCATCCAAGAAGATCCTATAGGTTTTACTTGGCACAAACACTAATTAAAACATAAAACCAAATCTAACCAGAGGCTAGATAAAATATTTATTGCTAAACAGGAACAAAAAGCAAGTAACTAAAATAAAATTGGGTTGCCTCCCAACAAGCGCTATCGTTTAACGCCCCTAGCTAGGCATTGATAATTTTAATGATGCTCACATCAGAGACAAGAATTAAAGCACAAAGAGAGCATCATAGAACACGTGATAAACACATCTAAGTCTAACATACTTCCTATGCATAGGCATTTTATAAGAAAACAAATTATCATAGTAAGCAAAAATTAGCATATGCAAGGAAGAAGAAAGAGACGATAGCAATCTCAACATAACGAAAGGTAATTTAGTAACATGAAAGTTTCTACCACAATATTTTCCTCTCTCATAATAATTACATGTGGGATCATATTCAAATTCAACAATATAGCTCTCACATAAAATTTTCTCTACATGATCCACATGCATGCAAAGTTGACACTCTTCCAAAATAGTGGGAATATCATTAACTAAAGTCATGACCTCTCCAAACCCACTTTTATCAAAAACTTCATAAGATTGAACACTATCCAAATATGTGGGATCTAAATTTGACACTCTTCCAAACCCACTTTCAGTATTATTGCAAACATTATTATCAATCTCATATTCATCATGGGGCTTAAATAAATTTTCAAGATTGTAAGAAGAATCACCCCAATGATGATCATTGCAACAAGTAGTAGGCATAGCAAAATTAACATCCCCAAACTTAGGTTTTTGCATATTATTGGCACAATTGACATCAAGAGAATTTATAGAAAAATCATTGCAATCATGCTTTTCATCAAAGGAACTATCAAGTATGGGTGCAATAGCAACGATCTCATTTTTAACATAAGGAACTATAGCAAATTCGTCTTCATAAATATTGGCATCATGGCCACAAGAATAGCAAGCATCATGTTCATCAAGGGATATTTCAATCAAATCATCGGAATCATAATTATTTATAGATTCATGCATATCATTATTTTCTTCCAAAGCAACGGTCACTCTTTCAATAAATTCTTGGACATAGACATTATGGGCATAGTTTTCATCGCAATATTTAAGTATGTTGGAATTTTCAGATTTGTGGAAAGTAATATCATACTTTTCAATCAAAGAAGCAACTTCATGAGCACCCTTAAAAACGACAAGTTCTTCAATTTGTTCGATATCATAGTAACTATAAACACCCTTTGCATAAGAATATAAGATTTCATTATCACTAAACTTACATAGGTAGGGAAGGTGTTTTTTAAGGTTCTTAGAGCAACAAGTAAAATCATAAATTTCACAAAGATTCCAAGCATAACATAGAAATCTGTTTATTTAATCCCATAAGAGTCTCCCTTTTTCAGACAAACGGTGACGCACAAAATGAGCATGCTCATCTAAAGATTTCCCATCAACTAGGCTAGTTGGGGTTTCAGCACGAGCGCATGAGGATCGAAGATTATCCAAGTAGAACACTTTAAGTGGATCCATATCAATAGATTTTTAGCAAGCAAAGATGCAAGCAAATAGAAGGCACATGGAAACACAAACAAAGATACATACGGGAAGAAGGAGAAGAAAAGGGCATAGGTGAAGTGGGGGAGAGGAAAACGAGAGGAAAATGGCAAATAATGTAATGCGAGGGATAAGAGTTTGTGATGGGTACTTGGTATGTCTTAACTTGTGTGTAGACTCCCCAACAACGGCGCCAGAAATCCTTCTTGCTACCTCTTGAGTACTGCGTTGGTTTTGTTGGGGAACGTAGTAATTTCAAAAAAAATTCCTACGAACACGCAAGATTATGGTGATGCATAGCAACGAGAGGGGAGAGTGTTGTCCACGTACCCTCGTAGACCGATAGCGGAAGCGTTAACACAACGCGGTTGATGTAGTCGTACGTCTTCACGATCCGACCGATCAAGTACCGAACGTACGGCACCTCCGAGTTCAGCACAAGTTCAGCTCGATGACGTCCCTCGAACTCCGATCCAGCCGAGTATTGAGGGAGAGTTTCGTCAGCACGACGGCGTGGTGACGATGATGATGTTCTACCGACGCAGGGCTTCGCCTAAGCACTGCTACGATATTATCGAGGTGTAATATGGTGGAGGGGGGCACCGCACACGGCTAAGAGATCAATAGATCAATTGTTGTGTCTCTGGGGTGCCCCCCTGCCTCCGTATATAAAGGAGCAAGGGGGAGGCCGGCCGGCCCTAGTAGGAGTAGGACTCCCCTCTTTCCTACTCCTACTAGGAGGGGGAAAGGAAGGGGGAGAGGGAGAAGGGAAGGGGGGCGCCGCCCCCCCCCCTCTCCTAGTCCAATTCGGACCAGAGGGGAAGGGGGCGCGTGGCCCCTCCTGGGTGCCCCTCTCTCTCTCCACTAAGGCCCATAAGGCCCATTACTTCTCCCGGGGGGGGGGGGGTTCCGTTAACCATCCGGCACTCCGGTTTTCTCCGAAATCACCCGGAACACTTCCGGTGTCCGAATATAGTCGTCCAATATATCAATCTTTATGTCTCGACCATTTCGAGACTCCTCGTCGTGTCCGTGATCACATCCGGGACTCCGAACAACATTCGGTGCATCAAAACATATAAACTCATAATATAACTGTCATCGTAACGTTAAGCGTGCGGACCCTACGGGTTCGAGAACGATGTAGACATGACCGAGACACCTCTCCGGTCAATAACCAATAGCGGAACCTGGATGCTCATATTGGTTCCCACATATTCTACGAAGATCTTTATCGGTCAAACCGCATAACAACATACGTTGTTCCCTTTGTCATCGGTATGTTACTTGCCCGAGATTCGATCGTCGGTATCTCAATACCTAGTTCAATCTCGTTACCGGCAAGTCTCTTTACTCGTTCCGTAATACATCATCCTGCAACTAGCTCATTAGTTGCAATGCTTGCAAGGCTTATAGTGATGTGCATTACCGAGTGGGCCCAGAGATACCTCTCCGACAATCGGAGTGACAAATCCTAATCTCGAAATACGCCAACTCAACAAGTACCTTCGGAGACACCTGTAGAGCACCTTTATAATCACCCAGTTACGTTGTGACGTTGGTAGCACACAAAGTGTTCCTCTGGTAAACGGGAGTTGCATAATCTCATAGTCATAGGAACATGTATAAGTCATGAAGAAAGCAATAGCAACATACTAAACGATCGAGTGCTAAGCTAACGAAATGGGTCAAGTCAATCACATCATTCTCCTAATGATGTGATCCCGTTAATCAAATGACAACTCATGTCTATGGCTAGGAAACATAACCATCTTTGATCAACGAGCTAGTCAAGTAGAGGCATACTAGTGACACTCTGTTTGTCTATGTATTCACACATGTATTATGTTTCCGGTTAATACAATTCTAGCATGAATAATAAACATTTATCATGATATAAGGAAATAAATAATAACTTTATTATTGCCTCTAGGGCATATTTCCTTCAGTCTCCCACTTGCACTAGAGTCAATAATCTAGATTACACAGTAATGATTCTTACACCCATGGAGTCTTGGTGCTGATCATTTTTTGCTCGTGGAAGAGGCTTAGTCAACGGGTCTGCAACATTCAGATCCGCATGTATCTTGCAAATTTCTATGTCTCCCACCTGGACTAAATCCCGGATGGAATTGAAGCATCTTTTGATGTGCTTGGTTCTCTTGTGAAATCTGGATTCCTTTGCTAAGGCAATTGCACCAGTATTGTCACAAAAGATTTTCATTGGACCCGATGCACTAGGTATGACACCTAGATCGGATATGAACTCCTTCATCCAGACTCCTTCATTTGCTGCTTCCGAAGCAGCTATGTACCCCGCTTCACACGTAGATCCCGCCACGACACTTTGCTTAGAACTGCACCAACTGACAGCTCCACCGTTCAATGTAAACACGTATCCGGTTTGCGATTTAGAATCGTCCGGATCAGTGTCAAAGCTTGCATCAACGTAACCATTTACGATGAGCTCTTTGTCACCTCCATAAACGAGAAACATATCCTTAGTCCTTTTCAGGTATTTCAGGATGTTCTTGACCGCTGTCCAGTGATCCACTCCTGGATTACTTTGGTACCTCCCTGCTAAACTGATAGCAAGGCACACAACAGGTCTGGCACACAGCATTGCATACATGATAGAGCCTATGGCTGAAGCATAGGGAACATCTTTCATCTTCTCTCTATCTTCTGCAGTGGTCGGGCATTGAGTCTTACTCAATCTCACACCTTGTAATACAGGCAAGAACCCTTTCTTTGCATGATCCATTTTGAACTTCTTCAAAACTTTGTCAAGGTATGTGCTTTGTGAAAGTCCAATTAAGCGTCTTGATCTATCTCTAGAGATCTTGATGCCCAATATATATGCAGCTTCACCGAGGTCTTTCATTGAAAAACTCTTATTCAAGTATCCCTTTATGCTATCCAGAAATTCTATATCATTTCCAATTAGCAATATGTCATCCACATATAATATCAGAAATGCTACAGAGCTCCCACTCACTTTCTTGTAAATACAGGCTTCTCCAAAAGTCTGTACAAAACCAAATGCTTTGATCACACTATCAAAGCGTTTATTCCAACTCCGAGAGGCTTGCACCAGTCCATAAATGGATCGCTGGAGCTTGCACACTTTGTTAGCTCCCTTTGGATCGACAAAACCTTCCGGTTGCATCATATACAATTCTTCTTCCAGAAATCTCTTCAGGAATGCAGTTTTGACATCCATTTGCCAAATTTCATAATCATAAAATGCGGCAATTGCTAACATGATTCGGACAGACTTAAGCATCGCTACGGGTGAGAAGGTCTCATCGTAGTCAATCCCTTGAACTTGTCGAAAACCTTTCGCAACAAGTCGAGCTTTATAGACAGTAACATTACCATCAGCGTCAGTCTTCTTCTTGAAGATCCATTTATTTTCAATGGCTTGCCGATCATCGGGCAAGTCAACCAAAGTCCATACTTTGTTCTCATACATGGATCCCATCTCGGATTTCATGGCCTCAAGCCATTTTGCGGAATCTGGGCTCACCATCGCTTCTTCATAGTTCGTAGGTTCGTCATGGTCTAGTAACATAACCTCCAGAACAGGATTACCGTACCACTCTGGTGCGGATCTTGATCTGGTTGACCTACGAGGTTCAGTAATAACTTGATCTGATGTTTCATGATCATTATCATTAACTTCCTCACTAATTGGTGTAGGTGTCGCAGAAACTGGTTTCTGTGATGATCTACTTTCCAATAAGGGAGCAGGTACAATTACCTCATCAAGTTATACTTTCCTCCCACTCACTTCTTTCGAGAGACACTCCTTCTCTAGAAAGGATCCATTCTTAGAAAGGAATGTCTTGCCTTCGGATCTGTGATAGAAGGTGTACCCAACAGTCTCCTTTGGGTAACCTATGAAGACACATTTCTCCGATTTAGGTTCGAGCTTATCAGGTTGAAGTTTCTTCACATAAGCATCGCAACCCCAAACTTTAAGAAACGACAACTTTGGTTTCTTGCCAAACCATAGTTCACAAGGCGTCGTCTCAACGGATTTCGATGGTGCCCTATTTAGAGTGTATGCAGCTGTCTCTAAAGCATAACCCCAAAACGATAGCGGTAAATCAGTAAGAGACATCATAGATCGCACCATATCTAGTAAAGTACGATTACGACGTTCGGACACACCATTACGCTGTGGTGTTCCGGGTGGCGTGAGTTGTGAAACTATTCCGCATTGTTTCAAATGTAGGCCAAACTCGTAACTTAAATATTCTCCTCCACGATCTGATCGAAGAAACTTTATTTTCTTGTTACGATGATTTTCAACTTCACTCTAAAATTCTTTGAACTTTTCAAATGTTTCAGACTTATGTTTCATTAAGTAGATATACCCATATCTGCTCAAATCATCTGTGAAGGTGAGAAAATAACGATATCCGCCACGAGCCTCAATATTCATCGGACCACATACATATGTATGTATGATTTCCAACAAATTTTTTGCTCTCTCCATAGTACCGGAGAATGGTGTTTTAGTCATCTTGCCCATAAGACACGGTTCGCAAGTACCAAGTGATTCATAATCAAGTGATTCCAAAAGTCCATCATTATGGAGTTTCTTCATGCGCTTCACACCGATATGACCTAAACGGCAGTGCCACAAATAAGTTGCACTATCATTATCAACTCTGCATCTTTTGGCTTCAATATTATGAATATGTGTATCACTACTATCGAGATTCAACAAATATAGACCACTCTTCAAGGGTGCATGACCATAAAAGATATTACTCATATAAATAGAACAACCATTATTCTCTGATTTAAATGAATAACCGTCTCGCATCAAACAAGATCTAGATATAATGTTCATGCTTAATGCTGGCACCAAATAACAATTATTTAGGTCTAAAACTAATTCCGAAGGTAGATGTAGAGGTAGCATGCCGACCGCGATCACATCGACTTTGGAACCATTTCCCACGCGCATCATCACCTCGTCCTTAGCCAATCTTCACTTAATCCGTAGCCCCTGTTTCGAGTTGCAAATATTAGCAACAGAACCAATATCAAATACCCAGGTGCTACTGCGAGCATTAGTAAGGTACACATCAATAACATGTATATCACATATACCTTTGTTAACCTTGCCATCCTTCTTATCCGCCAAATACTTGGGGCAGTTCCGCTTCCAGTGAACAGTCTGCTTGCAGTAGAAGCACTCAGTCTCAGGCTTAGGTCCAGACTTGGGTTTCTTCTCCTGAACAGCAACTTGCTTGTTGTTCTTCTTGAAGTTCCCCTTCTTCTTCCCTTTGCCCTTTTTCTTGAAACTAGTGGTTTTATTAAACATCAACACTTGATGCTCCTTTTTGATTTCTACCTCCGCTGCCTTTAGCTTTGCGAAGAGCTCGGGAATTGTCTTATTCATCCCTTGCATGTTATAGTTCATCACGAAGCTCTTGTAGCTTGGTGGCAGTGATTGAAGAATTCTGTCAATGACGCTATCATCCGGAAGATTAACTCCCAGTTGAATCAAGTGATTATTATACCCAGACATTTCGAGTATATGCTCACTGACAGAACTATTCTCTTCCATCTTGCAGCTGTAGAACTTATTGGAGACTTCATATCTCTCAATCCGGGCATTTGCTTGAAATATTAACTTCAACTCCTGGAACATCTCATATGCTCCATGACGTTCAAAACGTCGTGGAAGACCCGGTTCTAAGACATAAAGCATGGCACACTGAACTATCGAGTAGTCATCAGCTTTGCTCTGCCAGACGTTCATAACTTCTGGTGTTGCTCTTGCAGCAGGCCTGGCACCCAGCGGTGCTTCCAGGACGTAATTCTTCTGTGCAGCAATGAGGATAATCCTCAAGTTACGGACCCAGCCCGTGTAATTGCTACCATCATCTTTCAACTTTGCTTTCTCAAGGAACGCATTAAAATTCAACGGAACAACAGCACGGGCCATCTATCTACAATTAACATAGACAAGCAAGATACTATCAGGTACTAAGTTCATGATAAATTCAATTTCAATTAATCATATTACTTAAGAACTCCCACTTAGATAGACATCCCTCTAATTCTCCAAGTGATTACATGATCCATACCAACTAAACCATGTCCGATCATCACGTGAGATGGAGTAGTTTCAATGGTGAACATCACTATGTTGATCATATCTACTATATGATTCACGCTCGACCTTTCGGTCTCCGTGTTCCGAGGCCATATCTGCATATGCTAGGCTCGTCAAGTTTAACCTGAGTATTCTGCGCGTGCAACTGTTTTGCACCCGTTGTATTTGAACGTAGAGCCTATCACACCCGATCATCACGTGGTGTCTCAGCACGAAGAACTTTCGCAACGGTGCATACTCAGGGAGAACACTTTTATCTTGAAATTTTAGTGAGAGATCATCTTATAATGCTACCGTCAATCAAAGCAAGATAAGATGCATAAAAGATAAACATCACATGCAATCAATATAAGTGATATGATATGGCCATCATCATCTTGTGCTTGTGATCTCCATCTCCGAAGCACCGTCATGATCACCATCGTCACCGGCACGACACCTTGATCTCTATCGTAGCATCGTTGTCGTCTCGCCAACTATTGCTTTTACGACTATCGCTACCGCTTAGTGATAAAGTAAAACAATTACATGGCCATTGCATTTCATACAATAAAGCGACAACCATATGGCTCCTGCCAGTTGCCGATAACTCGGTTACAAAACATGATCATCTCATACAATAAAATATAGCATCATGTCTTGACCATATCACATCACAACATGCCCTACAAAAACAAGTTAGACGTCCTCTACTTTGTTGTTGCAAGTTTTACGTGGCTGCAACGGGCTTAGCAAGAACCGTTCTTACCTACGCATCAAAACCACAACGATAGTTTGTCAAGTTGGTGCTGTTTTAACCTTCGCAAGGACGGGGCGTAGCCACACTCGGTACAACTAAAGTGAGAGAGACAAACACCCACCAATCACCTTTAAGCAACAAGTGCTCGCAACGGTGAAACCAGTCTCGCGTAAGCGTACGCGTAATGTCGGTCCGGGCCGCTTCATCTCACAATACCGCTGAACCAAAGTATGACATGCTGGTAAGCAGTATGACTTATATCGCCCACAACTCACTTGTGTTTACTCGTGCATAACATCAACGCATAAAACCAGGCTCGGATGCCACTGTTGGGGAACGTAGTAATTTCAAAAAATTTCCTACGAACACGCAAGATTATGGTGATGCGTAGCAACGAGAGGGGAGAGTGTTGTCCACGTACCCTCGTAGACCGAGAGCGGAAGCGTTAACACAACGCGGTTGATGTAGTTGTACGTCTTCACGATCCGACCGATCAAGTACCGAACGTACGGCACCTCCGAGTTCAGCACACGTTTAGCTCGATGACGTCCCTCGAACTCCGATCCAGCCGAGTATTGAGGGAGAGTTTCGTCAGCACGACGGCGTGGTGACGATGATGATGTTCTACCGACGCAGGGCTTCGCCTAAGCACTGCTACGATATTATCGAGGTGTAATATGGTGGAGGGGGGCACCGCACACGGCTAAGAGATCAATAGATCAATTGTTGTGTCTCTGGGATGCCCCTCTGCCCCCGTATATAAAGGAGCAAGGGGAAGGCCGGCCGGCCCTTGTTTGGCGCGCCAGGAGGAGGAGTCCTCCTCCTAGTGGGAGTAGGACTCCCCTCTTTCCTACTCCTACTAGGAGGGGGAAAGGAAGGGGGAGAGGGAGAAGGGAAGGGGGGCGGCTCTCCTAGTCCAATTCGGACCAGAGGGGAAGGGGGCGCGCGGCCCCTCCTGGCTGCCCCTCTCTCTCTCCACTAAGGCCCATAAGGCCCATTACTTCTCCGGGGGGGGGGGGGGGGGGTTCCGGTAACCCTTCGGCACTCCGGTTTTCTCCGAAATCACCCGGAACATTTCCGGTGTACGAATATAGTCGTCCAATATATCAATCTTTATGTCTCGACCATTTCCAGACTCCTCCTCATGTCCGTGATCACATCCGGGACTCCGAACAACATTCGGTGCATCAAAACATATAAACTCATAATATAACTGTTATTGTAACGTTAAGCGTGCGGACCCTACGGGTTCGAGAACTATGTAGACATGACCGAGACACCTCTCCGGTCAATAACCAATAGCGGAACCTGGATGCTCATATTGGTTCCCACATATTCTACGAAGATCTTTATCGGTCAAACCGCATAACAACATACGTTGTTCCCTTTGTCATCGGTATGTTACTTGCCCGAGATTCGATCGTCGGTATCTCAATACCTAGTTCAATCTCGTTACCGGCAAGTCTCTTTACTCGTTCCGTAATACATCATCCCAGAACTAGCTCATTAGTTGCAATGCTTGCAAGGATTATAGTGATGTGCATTATCGAGTGGGCCCAGAGATACCTCTCCGACAATCGGAGTGACAAATCCTAATCTCGAAATACGCCAACTCAACAAGTACCTTCGGAGACACCTATAGAGCACCTTTATAATCACCCAATTACGTTGTGACGTTTGGTAGCACACAAAGTGTTCCTCTGGTAAACGGGAGTTCCATAATCTCATAGTCATAGGAACATGTATAAGTCATGAAGAAAGCAATAGCAACATACTAAACGATCGAGTGCTAAGCTAACGAAATGGGTCAAGTCAATCACATCATTCTCCTAATGATGTGATCCCGTTAATCAAATGACCACTCATGTCTATGGCTAGGAAACATAACCATCTTTGATCAACGAGCTAGTCAAGTAGAGGCATACTAGTGACACTCTGTTTGTCTATGTATTCACACATGTATTATGTTTCCGGTTAATACAATTCTAGCATGAATAATAAACATTTATCATGATATAAGGAAATAAATAATAACTTTATTATTGCCTCTAGGGCATATTTCCTTCAGGTTTTCCCTTGAAGAGGAAAGGGTGATGCAGCAAAGTAGCGTAAGTATTTCCCTAAGTTTTTATGAACCAAGGTATCAATCCAGTAGGAGGCCACACGCAAGTCCCTCGTACCTACACAAACAAATAAGAACCTTGCAACCAACGCGATAAAGGGGTTGTCAATCACTTCACGGCCACTTGCAAAAGTGAGATCTGATAGAGATAATAACATAAATATTTTTGGTATTTTTATGATATAGATTGAAAGTAAAGATAGCAAAATAAACGGCGACAGAAATAACTCGTTGATGGGAGATTAATATGATGGGAGATAGACCCGGGGGCCATAGGTTTCACTAGTGGCTTCTCTCAAGATAGCATATGTATTAGTGGGTGAACAAATTACTGTCGAGCAATTGATAGAAATGAGCATAGTTATGAGAATATCTAGGCATGATCATGTATATAGGCATCACGTCCGCGACAAGTAGACCGAAACGATTCTGCATCTACTACTATTACTCCACACATCGACTGCTATCCAGCATGCATCTAGAGTATTAAGTTCATAAGAACACAGTAACACATTAGGCAAGATGACATGATGTAGAGGGATAAACTCAAGCAATATGATATAAACCCCATCTTTTTATCCTCGATGGCAACAATACAATACGTGTCGTTTCCCCTTCTTTCACTGGGATAGAGCACCGCATGATTGAACCCAAAGCTAAACACTTCTCCTATTGCAAGAAAGATCAATCTAGTAGGCCAAATCGAACTGATAATTTGAAGAGACTTGCAAAGATAACAAATCATACATAAAAGAATTCAGAGGAGATTCACATTTTGTTCATAGATAATCTTGATCATAAACCCACAATTCATCGGATCTCGACAAACACACCGCAAAAAGAGTTACATCGAATAGATCTCCAAGAAGATCGAGGAGAACTTTGTATTGAGCTCCAAAGAGAGAGAAGAAGCCATCTAGCTAATAACTATGGACCCGAAGGTCTGAGGTAAACTACTCACACATCATCGGAGAGGCTATGGTGTTGATGTAGAAGCGCTCCGTGATCGATGCCCCCTCCGGCGGAGCGCCGGAAAAGGCCCCAAGATGGGATCTCACGTGTACAGAGAGTTGTGGTGGTGGAAATTGGGTTTCGTCGTGGTCCTGGATGTTTTCAGGGTATATGTGTATATATAGGCGAAGGAAGTCGGTCAGGAGAGCCACGAGGGGCCCACGATGGTGGGAGGCGCACCTCCCTGCCTTGTGGCATCCTCGGTTGTTTCTTGACGTCCACTCCAAGTCCTCTCGATCATGTTTGTTCCAAAAATCACGCTCCCGAAGGTTTCATTCCGTTTGGACTCCGTTTGATATTCCTTTTCTGCGAAACACTGAAATAGGCAAAATAACAGCAATTTGCACTGGGCCTTGGGTTAGTAGGTTAGTCCCGAAAATAATATAAAAGTGTATAATAAAGCCCATTAAACATCCAAAACAAAATATATAATACCATGGAACAATAAAAAATTATAGATACGTTGGAGACGTATCACAAACCCCCTATGCGTGTGACAGGTGATGCAATCGCATCGAGGCCACCCATTCTTCCTATCGAGCTCCCTGTCGAACACGAGGAAAGAGGGAGGAGGAGCAGACACATCTGGACCGGCACACGCCTGTGCCAGCGAAAGGTGACGCAACCGCATTGAGGCCACTCATCCTTCCTACCGAACTCTTGATCGAACACACCCCCGAGTCGGCCCACCATGGCAGCTGGCACACATCCCCGCGATGCCATCGACAATCGTGCACCTACCGACGAGAGATACCAAATTGACCCACAACCACAACAAAGGTAGCCCACCAGGGAGGCCCTCCCGCGCCGAGCGCCGCCGTCCGGCTAAAAGGGCTAGACTGGACGGGGGCCGCCGACCTCTACCGCTACCGTGCCGCCCCCTCACCATCGCGCCATGACGAGAGAGGCCGCTCACAATCTGCAGTGTCAGAGGCAGATCCGTATGCGCCGCCACGAAGCCGCTGCCGCCGTCACTACCTGGTGGTCTGCACCATGACTATGCCGCCCATCACACCGCTTCCATGCCACCATCGTTGTGCCGCTCCGGAGAACCTCCGCGCTGTCACGCCCGGCATCTAGCGCCGCATCCCGGCCCGCACCGCACTCCCGCGTGAGGAGATGAAGGAGCCCCGCCGCCGCCGGCGACGCACAAACTACACCGCCAGCCCGAGCCCCTTGGCCGCGGCGAGGGAGGGAGGAGGAGGGGAGGGAAGGCGGCGGCGCTAGGGTTAGCCTCCCGGATGCTCGCGGGAGCGTCATGGGAGGAGGTCTTTTCGAGATCATCCTTCTCAAACTACATTCCCCCTTACATTACATTTCTGCATCACAATCCATGAAGGAACATTTATATTTTTTTTCTCTCAAATGGAACAACATATAAGGTTCAAACTTTGTAGGACAACAAAAAATTCTAACTACAATGTGGACAAAAACATTAGGATTTGTTCATGCATTTTAAATGCTTAAAATATTTTTTTAATAAAAAAGTCTCATTTTGTATACTTATGTTTGGCCAAAAAATGTGGAAGGTTTTTCACACATTGATGTTCTAAAGTTTGTTTTATGCCAAGTTTGAAGTCCATATGCTGTTTCATTCGAGAGAAACAAAAAAAAATTCATGTATTAGTTGTAGAGCACAAATCCCAAAGCAATGTTGGAGGGGTGAGGTTAAGGGGTTCAATGTAGCTCAACCTCCATAGAAACTTTCTGGTCATTTAATCCCTAAAACGACTTTGAAAAGTTAACCCATCGGACAAAACCAACTTTGAAATACAAATATTAAAATAGAAAATGTTTATATTTTAACCAAAATAATTTTTTTGGACAAGTTAACTAAGTGGCTGCACCCTGAGAAATTATTTGTAACTACTCTAAAGTTGCAACGGAAAATTGAGCAACCATAGTGTTGATGAGGGAAACAACGCCCCCACCCCCGCACGAAGTACAAGTAACAAATCAGTTATACAAAATAATGTTTAGAAAACAAAAAAAGCAAATAAGACGTACCAAACTGAGCATCAACATATATATGTATGGGGATTCAGTGGACACTAATCATTTGGGATATTCATGATTAGGCGGTGTTGCATTACTGAATTCATGGAAGTAAGATGTGTATTACTACAAGAAAATCTATAGTGAGCAGCTGTGTATTCGTCGAAAATAGAGAGCATTAATATGTACAGATCCAAAAAGAGCATTCAGCAGATACTGCACACCGATAGTGCACATATCCACGACCAAAGGTGCATACTGCATTTATGATATCCCATTGCAATCATTATAAAGAATTCCCATCCGCATGTACATCGCCTCCATCCATCCATCTCTGCAATACACACCCTTCTCTGTCTATTTATCTCCACTTATCTCTCATATCTCTCAGCACTTTAGTACTTCTAGGTTTCTAGCTATCCCTGTTGTAATCGCAACAATGCCAAGGACAACCATCATTTTCTCCACCATCCTCTTCATGCTCCTTTCTGTAGTGATAACTGCTCAATCCAGCAGCTCTGACAGTGGGAAGCCCAAAGCGACCAAGCTCATGGTGGAAGCATGCAAGAACGCCTCGATCAACTACCCCTACGGCGATCCCTTCTCGCAAGAATTCTGTTTGTCTACCCTCCAGTCGGACAATCAGAGTGCCGAGGCTAAGGACCTCCGAGCCCTAGTGCTCGTCGCTATCGACATCCTTAAGAGCCATGTCACTGCCGCTGGCGGTAAGATCAAGAAAATGCTGCAAGATGCCAAGAAGGGAACGGTGATGATGCCCGTTCTTAGTTTTTGTGAGGTGGACTATGACCATGTGGTGAGACGCCTCAACGTTTGCCAAGGCCTGATCAGGGACTACCAAGGAGACAAGAGTGGGCGGCAGCCATTGCGTCTGACTCACTGTGTGGAAATGTCATTCACCCCGCTCAACAAGTGCTCGATCGGGCTTGAAGATATGCCAGGGGTGGAGGTCCTCTCCAAAGAAAATGTTGAGCTGCAGTTTATGGTGCAAGTCAACACGGGCCTGCTAGCATCATATGACGTCCATGATTAATATAATGTTTGTTATTATCTGTGAGAAAGGATGTTGTTTTGGCATCCATTTGCACTGTTATTTGAAATAATAATCATAACGTTGGTGTCATAAATTTTACTCATTTTTTGTCTAATGGTATATACAGAAGGAATGAGCGGGGCGACTAGAGACGGGCCTCGCGACCCCGGCGCCGGCGGTGACCGGCGAGTCAGAGGACGGTTCTGGGCGCTAGTGGAGAGTGACGAGGAGGAGGACGCAGACGGTGGCCGGCATCTGGACGCCGGCTCGCCGGAGACGGCGTCACCTACACCTTCAGATCACATTTGCGAGGCGTTCACGAGTGGATATTCTGAGGATGAGGTTGCGCTGTTGGTAGATGAGGCGATCCCGCAAGACGATCCGGCGAGAACTGGACTGGAGAAGACGGAGAGGATCGAGATCGTTCGGCGCGTCGTGCACCGGAGGACGGCGGCGATGGCGATCCGGCCATGGCGTGGTCCTCTTCCAAAGGTACGTCTTCCGGCCCTTACGTTTGGTGATTATCTCGGTTCGGATTGGAATGTTGTGCCCAATCGCCGGAAGAATAAGAAACGGACGGCGGCGGCGGCCGGCCGGAAGCTGGCGGCACCGGCGGCGTCGTTCGGGATCGCCGCCGCTAGGGAGCAGCGTTTGAATTTCCTGTTGGGCGCGGATGGGCCGCCTGTGGCTTCTGGGCCGACTTCGGCTGGGTATGAGGCCCAGTGCGAAGCGGCTGCGGTTCAAGCAGAATTGTTTTCACTTGGGCCGGTGACTTCGTTTGGGCCACGGTGTGCTGGGTATGAGGCCCAGCCGGACGTGGTTTCGATTGATCCTGAGGAAAGGAGCGCATGCACCAGTCGTTTGTCTTCGTCTGTGCCAGCGCCGTGCCCTAGGTTTCTCCATCGCCGCGCGCCGTCCCTACGCACGGCCGGACCTGGTCGGGCTCGACGCATCCCCCCTCTCGGCGCTATGGGGGGCTCTGGAGGCGCGCCCCCTTCTAGGCGGCCGCCTGCGCCCAGCGGGGCGGGGCGGGCTTCCGGGGTCACGCCGCCGGGCCAAGGCAACGGCAGGGGCGCGCAGCCGCCGGGCCAAGGCAATGGCCGGGGCACGCTGCCGCCTCCGGAGTCGGGTGCTGGTCGTGGTGGCCTGCCGATACCCAAGTCCGCAGCGGGTCGCGGGTCGGGAAGACCGGATGCGGCGCGGGTTGCTGTCGGGACGCCCGTGGGGAGGCCGCCGGCACCGGCGGTGCCGTCGGGTGGTCGTGGTGGACCGGGAGCCGGCCCTAGGTCAGTGGCTCCTGGCGCTGCTGCGGTCGTAGCTGTGGGCAGGGGGGCCGCGCCACCAAGGGCCCCCGCACCGTCGGGTCCGACGCCTAGACCGGCTCCCCCTCCACACGTCGTTGCTCGTCCGTCTCAGTCGTCGCAGACCAACGGTACTGCTACTGCGCCCCGGGGTCAGTGGGGGGATGACGGCTACGATGCCTATGGAGCTGGCCAGCACCGTGGTTCTTCGTCCACGGGAGGCGGTCGTGGCTATGCATGGCAAAGTGATGGCTCGATTGAGAGGCCGTTCTTGGGGCCTGCCGGGGGCTTCGTTGAGGGGTCTTCGGATCCGGGTCATCGTCAGTGAGGAGGTTACCGTGGCCATCGTGGTGGTCGGGGCGGGCGAGGAGGCCGATACCGTCCACGACCGCCGCCACCACCGGTCGTTGTCGAGCAGATGACTGATAGCGGGGTGGCAGAGGAGCCTGTGTTGTCCGATCATGCTATGGAGGTAGTGACGGCTCTTGCTTCTGCTCCGGTTCCTGAGGTTATGTCTGATGTGTCTGCGGAGATGATGGACAGGGCTGAGTCTGATCGAGCGTCCAAGTGGGCGCGTAGGAAAGAAAAGATGCTTTGCTATCGTTGCGGAGATAAGGGTCACTTCATTGCCGAGTGTGTGGCGCGGTTATGTGATACCTGAGGTAAACTGGCTCATGAATCTGGGGATTGTCCGTTACTGCGTGATCAGGCACCTTCACTTAAGATGTATGGAGTTTACTGTGCTGAGCTAACTTTTTTTGAGTCTCCGACTGAGCATGAGGTGCCTGCCGAGTCTCCGAGTATGACCACGGGGATTGTCAAGGTCACTAGAGGGGCGGTGTCTGAGGCACAGATAGTGCAGAGGCTTCGAGAGTTGGCTCCTGGGGATTTCCAGTGGGACCTTGTCGGGCTTGCTGATAAGATGTCCAGGGTCGAGTGCCCGTCTGTGGAGGACTTGCAGCGATTGCTGAGTTTTGGGATGTGTAAGGTGCCGGGTACTGATGGTATCCTTGAGTTTCAGGAATGGAAGATTGTTGAGCCTCAGGGTGTACCGCTTACGCAAGCGTGGCTACGCTTTTCCGGGGCACCTTCCTCGCCGCTGCAGGACGCTCGGGTTGTGGCCAGTTTGGGCATTCTGTTGGGGAAGCCTGAGCGTGTGGACATGGCTTTCACCAGAGCTCATGGGATTGCTCGGGTGCTGGTCAGTATACTGAATGTTGAGTATGTGCCGGAAGTGGTTAAGTGGGCTTACCGAGGCAAGATTTATAATCTGGTTATTGAGATTGAGGACGAGAGCCTGCTGTCTGCGCCGGATCACGCGTCTGACGTTGATATGCATGAGGGTGACGGTGATGCGGGAGCTCCGGAACCGCCGGTTGAGGACTCTGGACGACAGTTGTCCATGGGGCCGGGGTCTGAGACCGCGACGACCGGGGATGGAGCTGCCCAGCCCTCCTCGGTGCCTTCGAAGTCGTTGAGATTTGGATCTTTCGAGCCTTTTTATGCACCGCCGAGGTTGTGGAGCGACCGGGTGGAGTCCGAGGAGGCCTTTGAGCTCGCTTTGCCTGCGTTGGATTTTATGGATGCTCTGGACTCAGGTTCTGGGGATCTCGAGGCTTCATCACTGTTGGTCAGGGGGGCGGAGGAGGTGAGTCGGCCGGTGGCCACTCCCTCTTCTGGTCAGCGCATGGTTCCCCCTCTGGAGATGCCGCAGCCTACCGGGTCCCGTGTGCAGGGAGGAGCCATAGGCCAGGCGGTCTCAGGTTCTTTTTGTGCTGAGGACGGGGATGCGGGGCAGGTGGCTCCCGTGTCCTCTTCTACGCTGGGAGGAGGTCTGGGTCAGGAGGACTCGGATACTTCCTCTCCCGTTGCGCTTTCTTCTCGGACGGTGTCGACTTCGCCTTCGGGAGTGGGCTCGGGGCAGGTGGCCTCGGAGCTTTCTCCTATGGTGGCGGCCTCTCTGGTTCAGGTTGGGGAGCCAGGACGGGAGGTCCTGGCTATGTCTCCACCACCATCGGTGATGCCCTCGTCTGGTGGGGCGTGCCAGGCGTCCCTTCCTCCTATTGGCGCGACCGCGGGGAGGCCCAGGCAGGTCGCTCGGACTGCGGGTTCGGGTGCGGCAGGAGGCCGTACCCCATCCGTGATCTCTCGGGAGGAGGTGATTGCGTTTGGCGGGATCCAGGACCCCATGTCTGAGGGGCGCCGAGTGAGTGCCCGTCTCCAGGCACATCCGGATGTGGACGACATCCAGCAACGGTGCGCTATGAGGGCGGCCAAGCTTCGTGATATTGAAGTCACTACTGGTATGTCGGTCAATATTTCCAATTCCATTTTGCATTTTTCAAATGATGAGATTCTTGATAATGCAAATCAATTAGGAGTTTCTCTTGGTAGTAATGAAAATGAAACTACTAATTCTATTAATGATCTACTTGACCTAGAGGCTGAGCGGGCCTTAGAGATGATTCGCAATATTGCGGCTGTTAAACCCATGTGTGATTCGGAGGTTGATGCGCTTGGGGTCAGGGTGCTTGACAATTTTTGTGAGGATCTGTTGCCTTCTAGTTCTGAGGCGGGGGTAGAGGATGTCTCTACTGAGATAGGCTTGGCAAGCCCCTCTGACACTGGGCATGAGGACCAGTTGCAGAGTCAAGCTATTCCAAAGCGCAAGTGGAAACGGAAGGTATACCCGGTGTCCGCAGTGCGTAGGAGTGCTAGGTTGCGTTCGGCAAAAAAATTCTACGATGAACTATGAAAGGAATCTTTTGGAATAGCAGAGGTCTGAGAGACTTGGCTAAAAGAAGGTTTCTTGCTGAGGCGTCTGTCGATCATCGCTTAGATTTTATCGCTCTTTTGGAGACGGGGAGAGATAATTTTGCACCTCAGTTTCTAAATTCTTTGTCGGGGGGTATTGCATTTGATTGGCATTGCTTGCCGCCGAGAGGGCGATCAGGTGGAATCTTACTCGGCGTTAGGTGCAAGACGCTTGAGGTTCGCAGTGTGGTTATGGGAGACTTTGCAGTCAAGTTCCGGGTGCGGTCGAAGGAAGATGGGTTTAACTGGGCTTTGGTTGCGGTTTATGGGGCTGCGCAGCCCGAGCTCAAGCCCGATTTCCTGGCTGATCTAGTTCGGATGTGTGGCTCCGAGCAGCTGCCGTACCTGGTGGGGGGTGATTTCAATATTATTAGGAGGCGTGAGGATAAGAACAACGATAACTTTGACGGCAGATGGTCGTTCATGTTTAATACTATCATTGAGAGTTTGAACCTGAGAGAAATCAAGCTCTCGGGTAGAAAATTCACCTGGGATAATGCACTGCCAAATCCGACATATGAGAAGTTGGACCGTGTGTTGGCTAGTGTCGATTGGGAACAGAAGTTTCCTCTAGTAAGAGTCCAGGCCTTATCCCGTGGTATTTCCGACCACACGCCGCTTTTTGTGGACTCTGGTCAGCCCTCCCACTTGGGGAATAAGAATGTGTTCTCCTTTGAGATGGCGTGGTTTGAGCGTGAAGGCTTCTTTGATCTTGTGGCTAGAGAGTGGGCTAAGGATTCAGGAGGCAAGACTGCGCTCCAGCGATGGCAGAATAAGATCAGACACTTGAGGAGTGTCTTGCATGGATGGGCTAAGCATCTTAGCGGGATTTATAAGGTTGAAAAGGAAAGGCTCCTCTCCCTTATTCAGTCCCTAGATGTAAAGGCAGAAACCACGCTTCTGCCAGTAGCGGAGCTTCAAGCCAAGATGGACGCGGAATTGAGGCAGAAGGAACTTCTTAGGGAAGAAGAGTTGAAGTGGGCGTTGCGGGCCAAGGTCCGGAGACTAGTCCAGGGGGACGTGAACACTGAATTTTTTCATATGATTGCTAATGGTAAGCATCGAAAGAAGAGGATCTTTCAGCTTGAGCAAGATGAGGGTACAATTGTAGGACAGGAGAACCTAAAATTGTACATCACTGAATTCTATAAGCAGTTGTTTGGTCGTCCAGACAATAACTGTGTGTCTCTGGATGAGTCCAGGGTTGAGGATGTTCCTCAGCTCACAGTTGTGGAGAATGATGTTCTGACAGCTCCTTTTACCGAGAAAGAGGTATTTGATGCCGTCTCACAAATGGAAACTAACAAAGCGCCTGGCCCAGATGGATTTCCAGCGGAGTTCTATAAGAAATGCCGGTTTATTATTAAAGGAGATTTGTTGCCTTTGTTCCATGATCTGTTTGCTGGGCAGCTTCATCTTTTTCAGCTAAATTTTGGAACGATCACCCTTCTTCCTAAGAAAGCAGAGGCAGTGAGAATTGAGCAATTCAGGCCAATCTGTCTTCTTAATGTTAGCTTCAAAATTTTCACCAAGGTCGGGACCAATAGGCTCTCACAGATCGCACATGCCGTTGTGCAGCCTACCCAAACGGCTTTCATGCCGGACAGGAACATTCTTGAGGGTGTTGTGGTCCTACATGAAACTCTCCATGAAATCCACACGAAAAAGATGGATGGGGTTGTTTTCAAAGTGGATTTCGAAAAAGCGTATGAGAAAGTCAAATGGCCTTTCCTTCAACAGGCTTTACGCATGAAGGGTTTTGATGAGGCCTGGAGACGCCAGGTAGAATCCTTTACGCAAAAAGGTAGTGTTGGAATTAAAGTCAATGAGGATATAGGTCATTATTTTCAGACACACAAAGGCCTGAGACAAGGAGATCCAATGTCCCCTATATTGTTCAACATTGTAGTTGATATGTTGGCTATTCTCATAGGTAGGGCAAAGAACGCCGGTCAGGTAGGTGGTTTGGTGCCTAACCTAGTTGATGGGGGTGTGTCCATTTTGTAATACGCTGATGATACAATCATCTTTATGGAGCATGACTTGGCAAAAGCGAGAAATATGAAGCTGGTGTTGTGTTTATTTGAACAATTGTCCGGTTTAAAGATTAACTTTCATAAAAGCGAGTTGTTCTGCTTTGGTCGAGCCAAGGAGGAACAAGAGGCTTATAGGCAATTTTTTGGTTGTGAATTAGGGGCTTTACCTTTTACTTACCTAGGTATACCCATTCATCATCGTAAGCTCACGAACAGAGAATGGAAATGTATCGAAGATCGGTTCGAAAAGAAACTTAGTTGTTGGAAGGGCAAACTTCTGTCTTATGGAGGCCGGTTGATTCTTATTAATTCGGTGCTCACAAGTTTGCCGATGTTCCTACTATCTTTCTTTGAGGTTCCAGTTGGGGTTAGGAAACGGCTGGACTTTTATCGGTCAAGATTTTTTTGGCAGAGTGATGATCTAAAAAGAAAGTATAGACTTGCCAAGTGGGATATTATTTGTCGTCCCAAGGATCAGGGGGGGTTGGGTATTGAGAATCTTGAGGTAAAGAACAGATGCCTGCTTAGTAAGTGGCTATATAAGTTATCAGATGGGACTGATGCGACTTGGGCACAGATACTTCGTAACAAGTATTTGCAATCCAAAACTTTGTCACAGGTGACAATGCGACCAACTGATTCGCCATTTTGGAAGGGGCTTATGAGAGTTAAGACAGCCTTCTTTAATAGAACAAAGTTTATAGTCGGCGGTAATGATACTCGCTTCTGGGAGGACACCTGGCTTGGTGAGACTCCATTGGCGTTACAGTACCCAACTCTGTATCGTATTGTGCATCGCCGTGATGCGCTTGTGGCAACGATTATGCAGGCCACACCCCTTAATATTCAGTTTAGGAGGGTGCTTGTTGGTAATAGATGGGAAGCTTGGCTTCATCTGGTGCGTAGACTGATGGAGGTTCAGCTACAACATCAGCCCGATCAGTTGTGTTGGAAGCTTACTAGGTCTGGACATTTTACCGTTAAATCGATGTACATCGATGTTATTAACTCGAGTGTCATTCCTAAATCCAAACATGTTTGGAAAGTTAAAGTTCCTTTGAAAATCAAAGTGTTTATGTGGTTTGTCCATAAACAGGTCATTTTAACAAAGGACAACTTGGTTAAGCGCAATTGGACAGGATCTACTAGGTGTAGTTTCTGTGATCGGGATGAAACCATTAAGCATATATTCTTTGAGTGCCTGTTGGCAAAAATTTTGTGGCGCTCAGTGCAAATTGCTTTTAACATTACTCCTCCGAGTTCGGTCGGGTCGTTATTTGGAACGTGGCTGGATGGGATAGAGTCCGGTACAGCTAGACACATTCGTGTAGGAGTTTGTGCGTTGTTATGGGCAATTTGAAACTGCAGAAATGATTTGGCTTTTAACAGAATAACTACTATTCATTTTTTGCAGGTTGTATTCCGAGCTACGGCGTTGATCCGTATGTGGTCCCTACTCACTCCGACGGAGGTCAGGGAGCGTTTGGTTACTGGATCTGTCCGGTGGGAGATGGTAGCGCGGGATATATTCAACCGGTTTGGATGACGGAAATGTAATAGGATTGGCAATTAGTTTCCATACCTATTTTTCTGCCAGCCGGTTGTGGCTTTATGGCCTTTTTTGTATTTTCGTGTCGAGGTCTATGTGAGCTCGACGTAGTTTTCTTTTACGACTTTTTCGACATTGTGGAACCTATTTTATTTATCTAAGTGGCCATATGCATCCACCTGATGCAGAGGCCGGGAATCACCCCTTTTCCAAAAAAAATATACACAAGGATGGTTGTGAACACCTTATTTATAGAAGAAATTAATCAAGAAGCGATACTGCTAATAGACCAGCTGGATATTTGGAAATATGATCATCCCCGTTTGTCTTTCTGCTTCAAAGGCTGACAAGAATAGCACTGGTTCACTCCTTGTCGAACCTATCTTCAATTTGCATGACTAGTCATGTATCAACTGGTGTTTCAACAAAACAGACTGAATACTAGGGAAATGTTGTCAAGGAAAAAATTCTTCACCCATGACTAGTCATGTGTCAAGCGTGGTTCAGTATTACTAGAGATAATCTCGACACAGAAAACAATATTACTAGAGACAAGCGTACATCTTTTCTTCAACTGCCGTTCTTTGCCATGCCAAGATTATGATATATCCGCCCAAGTTTGTCTGTTCACCATAGAGACATGCATGGAGTCTCACTCGACACTCATCAAGGAACTGTTCAATTCGAGCATGCGAGAGCAAATTTAATAACGAAGGGGCCTTGATCTTTTTTACGTCCAGATTGTAACCACAAACTAAATTATGTGCATCCTGAAGAACTCTTAAAAGAATAACAAATATCATATCCTTTCGATGAAGGGAGAATACGCACATAAAAGTGAGACATATTATTACAAGGTTACCCAAAACAGGCATCAATATATCTATACATACAATAAACCTTTTTTTTGTGGAGGCACAAAATGAATAATAATCATTATGATAAAATTGAGTTGCATTAATGAATCTATGAAATAGACGCATTAATACCAGAACATCTATAATAAACATCAACATATTTGTGAATAGATAGGGCACTCATTAATACGAGGATATCCAAAATGAGCATCAAAATATTTGTGTCAAGATAAAACACTAATAATTTGGATATCCGTGGCCAAGCTGACATTTATGAACCACCAATACATATGTGCATACAGTAAACAATAATGATTTTAATATCCATTATCAGGCCGTTTTTGCATTAATGGACCGATGCAGTGATGTATTAATACCTATTGCAACTGATTATGAATGATCGGATTAATTTCAGTTTCAAAGTCGTACGTATACATAAGCAAGATCATGGAAACTCACAATGGCTTACACTCACAAGATGAAAAGCCTGTAAGGTTATATGTCGGCATACACGTACACCCTGAAAAAAAATGTGGATATCCAAAGATTAAAAGGTGGATGCAGGGAGGATAAAAAAGAGTTTAGATCATTTAAGAGGTATACTTTAAACTTGGCTTGCATGTTCACTTTAGTGCCTTGTGTTGGAAAATGCT
Organism: Triticum aestivum; assembly: GCF_018294505.1. Classification (NCBI taxonomy): domain Eukaryota; kingdom Viridiplantae; phylum Streptophyta; class Magnoliopsida; order Poales; family Poaceae; genus Triticum; species Triticum aestivum. The sequence goes on from NC_057814.1 coordinate 12,603,231, forward strand.
GCTTTTTGGTGCAAAAAGATAGCTTAACTATGCAATAGGATGCATTTCTTGTCGGCAGCGGTCAACTCTGCCTATGTAGAAACCGAATCCTGGCGAGTCCAACTTGTCAGCCTATGCAAGAAATAAACTCGCGTGTAAAATCAACGCTACACCCAGCGGCATTTCTTGTCCAACCACTCCAAACGCTTCTCCGCGACATGCACATCGCCGTAGACGACGGTGACCTCTGCAGCAAGTAAACACGCAACATCGCAATGCTCCTAGTGTTTATCGTGCGGCAGCTGTTGCCGAGTATACCTCTCGGCTTACGTTGCTTTGCCGAGTGCCCGTGAGTTGACTCTCGGCGAAGAGCCTGGCACTCGGCGTATAAGGAAATTCCAGTAGTGTTAGTAGAAACAGATATTTGAAGACAAAGTCTCATTCGATCTATGATATATGGACCAGCACCAAGGGAAAAACAGGTATTAGTTACTCAACCATTGTCTTTCACTTTTATATTCCTACCTTCATGTACAATTCTTTCCCCCCATCATGCCACTGAACCCCACTGGATACGTGTTTCAACTTCTGCCATTCACTCAGGGATAAAAGCTCACTACATATATACTGACGCGATTCAAAAACCAAATGGTAAGACGAAACAGCCATTTCCTAACTTTTCAAGACAGGAGCCAATTGGGAGCTTCCAGTGCACAGCCATCCCAAACATTCTTCCATCTGATCACCCGTTCTTCACAATGGAATACATCATTAATGAACCAAAACATGTGATTATCATTCTTACTGATGACAAGACGAACTGCAAAGTCAATGAATAGTTTACCAATGCACTTATCGATTACTCCAGTCATATAACTCAATATTTTTATTATCTATCTGAATTGTATGGTTTTAAACATTCAGCAGTGCATCGGTTCTTCTCTACGAATCCCCGCTGCAATGTGTGGGCTATCATCTAGTATTTTCGAGAAAATGAACCCAAATACCTGATCCAGACGAGGAAACTAATTTCAATGCCATAAGCCCCTTGAGCACACCGGATACATGCCTCAATTTGGTTTCGGGAGAGACGTGGATTTCTTTTTCATTTG
>NC_057814.1:12604764-12625266 GCF_018294505.1 Triticum aestivum
GGTTGTACAAATTACATGCCGCAAGATTGGTTCAGGTGGAGAGGAAGAGCTAGTGGAGGGCCAGCACCCGCGCGGCTGTCCATGGACACGTTCGAACGTGTGTCGATGGACATTTGATGGTGTTCGTTTGATGAATAGCGTGGGAGATACCCTTTGTCTTCTAGGCATCATTTAACACTTAAAATCGACAGTGACTTTTAGAAGGGGCATACAACTATTGTAAAGGTACATCCGTTGTACAATTATTTCTAACCTAGTGCGTTGTACAATAGTTATGTGTGTAAATGCACTCTGGGGAACTCTTCGTAAGTTTCTGCAGATGTTTTTGAAACTCAAATGTTGCAGGAACGTTTTGTGCAACCATGGACTTGATGAGGGGCCACTTGATCCATCCTGAAAGCGACATAAAAATAGCAAAATGGGTATACCAAGGGATGTTTAGAACACATCAATGCTGATTAGACATATTAATGCGAGGGGATCCATGTGAGAATAACTGTATAGGAGATGTATAAGGTTAGGAGTGGCTGTTTAACTTGTACCTAAATTCTCTCTCCTCTTCCCCGTGTCTCTCTGTAACGACCCCTTTGGTCGATCTCTCTCGATCTCTCTCTGTAACTTGTGTACCAAGGCTTTTCCCCAATATATACAATACGGCCCGAGACAAAAGGTTCTACGCTTCCCAAAATACTTTCACATGGTAATAGAGCCTCTTCCTCATTAGATTGAAAGAGATCGCATCTACCTTTGCGACCGAGATCATGTCTACCACCTCGGCCACCATGTCGCCCAGCACCATGGGCGCAATCACCACCTTTGCCTCCTCATCCACAGCCACCCATACCTTCCTCGGATTGCCACCACAGGAGAAGCTGACGAGGGGGAACTTCCTGCTATGGAAGGCCATCGTGCTGCCTCAGATCAAGGGTGCACAGATGGAGCACTACCTCGACGAGAAGAGCCCGCCACCACCTGCCACTCTCACCATCACCAAGGACGGCAAAGAAGAGCAAGTCGTCAACATTGCACGAACTCTCTGGTATGCACAGCAGCAACAACTTCAAGGATACTTGATGGGTTCCTTTTCCCGCGAGATCCTTTCACAGGTCGCCACGCTTTAGACGCCGGCCGAGGTGTGGCGCGCCATCAACGACATGTTCGCTGCCCAGAGCCAAGCGCAGGCGATCAACACCCGCATCGAGCTCACCAACCAAAAAAAGGTAACATGGCAATGGCAGAGTACCTTGGCAAAATCAAGAGCCTCACCGATGAAGTCGCGTGCACCGCTGCGGCGCTCTCTGATCCGGAGATCGTCTCCAAGATCCTTGCTGGACTCGACATGGATTATAATCCAGCCGTCTCTGCCCTTGCTGCACGGGTGGAAACCATCAGGGTTCCGGAGCTGCATAGCCAGCTGCTCAGCTTTGATGCCCGCCTCACCCTCCTCCATGGCGGTGATCTACGACAATCTTCTTCTTACTCCGCTTCACGGGGTCGCGGCCGTGGCTGTGGTCACCAGGGCGCCAACCGTGGTGGTTGCCGCAGACGTGGCGCTTCTTCAGGCGATGGTGCCCGCTCTGGTGGCGGCTATGGCAACAACAACAAGGGTGGCGGCTACGGCAACAACAACGGGGGTCGCGGCTTCAACTCCAACAATGGCCGCCGCAACTCTTCATCACGTGGCCGCCCTCGTTGTCAACTCTGCAAGAAGGCCGGCCATGAGATCATTGATTGTTGGCATAGGTTTGATGAAAATTATGTCCTGGATGCTCGTTTGGTTGCAGCTGCTATGCGTGAGCAAGGAGGGGATGGTGTCTGGTATGTCGACTCTGGTGCTACGGACCACGTCACCAATGAGCTAGAGCAACTTGCCCTTCGCGAGACTTATCACGGCAACGACCAGATCCACACCGCCAGTGGTAGAGGTATGGATATTGTTGGGGAATGCAGTATTTCAAATTTTTTACCTACGATCACGCAAGATCTATCTATGTGATGCATAACAACGAGCGGGAGAGTGTGTCCACGTACCCTCGTAGACCGAAAGCGGAAGCGTTAAGTAACGCGGTTGACACTACTAGGGAAAAGCCTATACACAGAATCTTACCAGCTGCGCGCTTTAAAATAAGGCGCTGCTGCTAACTAGCAGTAGCGCGCGCACAAAACTCGCTGCTAAAATAAATGTATCAATAGCGCGCCCTCTCTAAGACGCGCTACTGCTATAATTGCCACGCCGCCGCCGCGAGGCTAGTTCTAGCAGCAGCGCGCTAATATGAAGAGCGCTACTGCTACAGACCATAGCAGTAGCGCATTTACACAATAACCGCTACGACTTAGTTTACTAAAAAAATAGTCCCACCTCGCTCCGTGAAGAGAGTTTGTACCACCTTAAATATGTTAGTTCTCAAACTTTGACAACCACTTGGTCTTCATTGAACTCTATGTGTAGAATTTGTGGCCGCAATATGAGTCTTCACCAGTTCCTAAACTGGCGAGGACTCATATTGACAAATCAGATTGTACACAAAAAGATCATTGATGATCAATGTATGTTTTATGTCTATTTTTACATGCTGACACATAGCAGTAGCGCGCTCTTTGTGAAAGGCGCTACTGCTAGGTCGTTTAGCAGTAGCGCCTTCTGCTATAGCGCGCTACTGCTAAGCCATTCCATCTCCCCCCTCCGATCTATCCGATCCACTCACACTCACACTCACTCGATCTCCCCCTCAACCCCCCACGCCGGTCCTCCCCCGTCGCCCCTCCTCCAATCTGCGCCGCCGCCACCTCCTCCTCCTCGCTGGACTCGGTATCGGCCTCCTCCTCCGTCCTCCCTCTAGTCGCCGCTGGCCGGCCCCTCCTCGCTCCGCCTTCCTCCTCCGTCCTCCCTCCACTCGCCGCCGGCTGGCCCCTCCTCGCTCCGTTTTCCTCCTCCGTCCTACTCTCTTCTCCCTCCTCGAGTCGCCCCTCCTTCTCCCTCCTCCCTCCTCCATCCACAACCCCTCCTCCCTGCTACATTTTGATTTAGTAGGCTAGTTGATTTAGTTGATTTAAAACATTTTGATTTAGTTGATTTAGTATGCTAGTTGATTTAGAACATTTTGATTTAGTTGATTTAGTAGGCTAGTTGATTTAGTTGATTTAGTAGGCTAGTTGATTTAGTTCATTTAGAACATTTTGATTTAGTTGATTTAGTATGCTAGTGGATTTAGTAGGCTAGTTGATTTAGTTGATTTAGTATGCACCATTTTATTGTTATTTTTTCTGTACATGGATAGGTAGATGCTTTTGTTTTTTTTGTAATAAGTTATTTTTGGCAAAATGTAGGTGCCAATTTAGTTAAATTTGCCACTTGTTTTTTTAATCAATTATCTTAGGCAATAGGGGCCAAATGAGATGAAATGTCTTGGTAGGTGGTACCCTTATTTGGTAGATATTTGTGTAAAGTTTTTTCGGCAATAGGTGCCACCGAAATGCTTTGTCCATAAAATTGCTTCTCGCGGAAGAACAAAAAATATCACATGCTACTGTTTTTCTTTCCTATGAAGTGAGTCTTTAATCCTTTGCTCATATTGCTTTAGGAAAATGGCGCCACCACCACCACCACCACTATGTCGACTGTGCAAGTCAAGGTGCGCCAGCAGCCTTGCAACTGGCAAGCTGTTTGACATCTACTTCCAGCCGAGTTTTCATCATGCAGCGGTAAGAAATTAGATGAAATGTAACTACTATTTTATTTTTAGTGTTGGCATTACTGCATTGTGTCATTGTGCTTTTTTTACACAGATCGTCCCATGCAATGTGAGGTTGAAATTCAACAAGCTGACAGGAGACACTCTGACATTTGAGGCTCCTGGGGGGCCGTACACTATGGAGGTCGAGAAAGGACACAATATATCGCCGATTGGAGGAGATGGATGGGCCCGTTTCCTTGCCCACATGCGTCTTACTTGTCGGTGTGGAACGACACCTATGGGATCACAAGAATCCCTACTACGGTTGCCGGGGCGCGGGTTGCAAGAAGAGCAGGATTAGTAACCAGCACCAGGATCGTTTACCCAAGTTCGGGCCGCGAGGATGCGTAAAACCCTAGTCCTGCTTTGGTGGGTGTATTTCAGAGAGTTCTTGAGCTCTCAAACTAGCTGTGGTGAGTGCGTGGTTCCAAAGAGCCGAATCCTTCTCCAGTATGCCATGGGTCTCCTTTTATAGGCGAAAGGGGCTGCCACAGTGGCATACAGGAGGTGGAAAGGCGCACAGTGCTATGAGCTTATCGCTCGTATTACATGACAAGACGAATTTAATGCGCCGCTGAGGTGTCCCCTAACTTTATCGGGGACGGGGGCAAGGCCCGTCCCGTCCGTCGCCGCTCCTCCTCGCTTCGACACGCGCCCTGGCCAGTGATGCGTGCGGCGCCATGTAGGCAGGCAGGCAGCTGATGTGGCGCGGTGGTAGGGTCTTCACGAAGATCTGCATGCCTCCACGCGGGCGCTTGATGAGTTGGCTGGAAGCTGCATGTTTCCACGCAGGTGCCTGCCCAGCTGGTCGGGTTGGCAGCTGCATGTGAACGGCGGTGGAGACTTGGTTGGTGCGGGCCTGGCAGTGGCCCTGCTGGCGTCTTTGGCGAGGGCCTTGCCGGGTGGCCCGGCAAGGGTCTTGCCATGGCGCGCTGTCGTCCCCGGCAAGGATCTTGCCGGGGGTCTCGTGGCTTTCCTCGACAAGGATCTTGCCGAGGATCGTCATCTTCTAATCCTCATCTGATCTTGGGTGTTCCTTGTCTTCACAAAGATCTGCATGCCACCATGGAGGTGCCTCCCTAGCCCTGGCCCAATGTGATGTTGGAGACCGTGGGCTCAAGGGTGGCTCGCTTTGTTGGTGTGGGGCGAGCTGCCCCGGCAAGGGTCTTGCCGGGGCTGCTGAGGCTGCCCCGGCAAGGGTCTTGTCGGGGGAACCTGCTTCGTCCCTCCGCCCTTTGTGGTCTTGGCCTTGGCGTTGCTCTGGTTATCTTGGGCTTCGGTCTTACCTTGGCTCACCTTCCCTGTTCTGCTTGGTGTGACCGTGGGCGCGGCTCCGACTGCCCGTGCATAGGTAAAGGGGTACAAAAGTGTGCACCTCCTTTTGTACACCGACAGGAGCCCCCGGGCCTGGGACACACATAAGCGCGACGCGTTCTTGGGCCAGGCCCAAAACGGTGCGCGGGCAGGCGGGGCAGTTTTTACCGCGGAAAAACTTTTCACGCGCTTCGCTTCCCACGACCCCGCGCGCGGCGTGGCGCGGCGTGGAGGGGTGCGCGTGACGTGGGCAACATGCATGGGGCAGTTCCCGCATGCATGCGTCATATCATAGTAAAGAGGCGGCTCGCGCCTTCCCCATAAAAAGAGGGAGGCGTGGAGGCGCGGCTCATTTACCGCGCGGGGCCGGGTCGCGGCCTTCAAGGCGTCCACACCCCATGATCAAGGGGTTGGGAGAGGTTGCCTCACCGTCCCCTCGATTCTACATGTTCGCCACGCGTCCTCCATACGCTTGGGGTGGCAGGCGATGGAGGCGGGAAACCGGGCCGTCGCTGGTTGGGGCAGCGGGTCGGTCCCGATTCCCTGCGCCTCTGGTGGCTGGATTGGTCGAGCGGGACAGCCGAGCCCCGACCCCGCCCTTTTATAAGGAGGGGGAAGGGGGATGGCATCCCGTACTCTTCTGTCATCTATCTCCTCTTGCTTCCGCTTCTTCCTTTCACTCGCCATGGAGAAAGGGAATCCCGGTCCTTCGTCGGTGGCGGCAAGGGTCGCTGCTCGACAGCGCGTCCCTCCCCCTCCTCAGCCTGCGGTGGTGGAGCCGGCCGCGAGGGGAAGGGGGAGGGGGCGAGGCCGTGGGCGAGGCCAGGGCAGAGGTCATAGTGCTCGGGGAAGGGAGGACGGGGCGGCGCGCCGGCTTCGCCCCCGCCAATGATGCCTTTTCCGATGGAAGGCCATGTCGGAGACCAGCCCCGCGAGTTCTTCATCAGGCTGCGCCGGCCTCCGCGTCGCCGTCTTCGTCTTCCCGCCCCGTTTGCTTGGGAGATGGAGCGTGACCAGCCCCAATCCCTCAGATTGCACATGAGGGGCTGTGGGAATGGGGGCACGCGGGCCGACGTTGACTTCCCGACTCCTCGGGCCAGGTACCTCCGTCGCGGATGGAAGACGTTTGCTCGCATACACAGCCTGACGGCGGGGCTCGTCCTCTACTTCAAATTAAGGGAGGACGGTCTGCTCTCCATCAAGGTCTTCAGAGACTTCGGGACTCGCCTGAAGTGCTGCGTGGAGAGCTCCTCCGATGGAGATTCCGACGATGGAAGCTCTTCCTCGAGCGAAAGTGACGAGGAGGACAGCGGGGCAGATGACGGGGACGAGTCCGCCTCGGCGTCGGACGCCCCGCGCCTGGGCGGGTGCGGCAGCAGCAGCATCTGCACCTGGCCGCTCCTCCGGCAGAGTTTATCCGGGGGTGGGGCCAGCTCCTTGAACTTCTCGGGGCCGTCTCCTTGGGCGGCTGGCGTCGAGAGGCCGCGGAAGAGGAAGAGGGCGGGCGGCAAGGTCGTCAACTCGGAGTACGCGGGCACCGACGCCTTCATCGCGTATTGCCAGTCCTGCCGCCTCGTCTTCCAGCTCCTTTCCCGGCACCGTCATCACCGGCCCACTCGTGGGCGGCCACCGAGGTCTTCTCTTTGTGCTTTCTGCTGCTCGTAGCTCGCCTAGGCGCCCCTTTTGCCCTTTTGCCTCCTTGACCTGCCTCCTGAGGAGAGGGACAAGAAAGGGATCACGGGCATCTTATGTCTTTTTTAATCTGTAAGCCTTCAGGCCTTGTTAAATTTAAAGCTTGTAATCCCCGTTGTTCAAGTTTTTCATTCCGTACAGACTGTACCTATGTGGGATGTTTTTAATGAAAAAGGGGTGTTTGCCGGGTTTTTCGTTCGTGGGTAGACCCCGCGACAAGGAGCGAATCCTTGTTACAATTTAAGATAAACGTTTTCACCCGGCAACAGGCCTTGCCATCCCCCCACTTCGCTCGACCATTCTCGCACCCTTGGCGGAGGCAGGGATGAAGCGGGCTTAGGCTCCTCGTTCTACTTCCTTGCCACCGCGACTACAACCAAATCCGGGCCCAGGAGATAATCCTTGGGTATAGAAAAAGGGAAGCACGGTGGCCTAAAAATAAAACGAGGTTTCACATATCCCAGTTCCGTTCCGAAATGCATGATAGAGGATGAAAGATTTATCTGGATCTGCAGCCCCCAACAACCTTGTCTTGCCGCGGTTGGATCCTTGTGCTTGCAGCCCCCGGCACTCTGGTTTGCCGGGGTCGGGACGTCAGTCCGTTTCCTTTCTTCCAAGTAGCTCGGCAGAAGTGCTCATGTGCCATGCGAACCAAAGAAGGACAGAAAAGAGACAGATAGACGCGCACTCGACTTCTAGGCTAGGGGTTAGTCGTCGCTAAGCACTATCAACCCTAACCAAGGAAGAGACTCGACCTAGCATGCATGCTATAACTTAGGGCGCCAGCGCTTCATTTATTTATGCTCAGGGTCTGCGCCTGGCTTTGTACAAAGGGTCACATGCCTTGCCGGCAAAGCTTGTACAAAAGGTGGCTTCCGGGAGGCCCGGCAAGCCGCGCCTTACGGGTAAAACTTGCGAAGATGCTCGATGTTCTAGGAGTTGCTCACTGGGACAGCATCTTCGGTCTCCAGGCGGACTGTGCCGGGCCTGGTGACTCGCATTACCCGATAAGGGCCTTCCCACTTTGGCATCAACTTGTTGGAATTCTTGGCCGACTGAACGCGCCGAAGAACAAGGTCGCCTTCCTCAAAGCTTCGGGCATGAACCTTGCGGCTATGGTAGCGGTGCAAGGCTTGCTGGTAGTGTGCTGCTCTCACAGCCGGCCAAAGACGATCTTCCTCAAGGAGCATCGCGTCATCTTGGCGTAACTGCTCTTGCTCAAGCTCATCATAAGCGAGCACTCGAGGTGACCCGTATATGAGTTCCGTGGGTAGAACTACTTCTGCCCCGTATACCAGGGCAAAAGGTGTCTGGCTGGTGGCTCGATTTGGCGTCGTCCTGATCGACCAAAGAACCGCCAACAACTCATCAATCCAGCGCCTTCCACTCTTGTGCTGCTTGTCAAAGGTCTTCGTTCTTAGGCCTCACAACCCTTCAGCATTTGCCCTCTCCGCATGGCCGTTGCTCCGTGGGTGTGCCACGGAAGCAAAACAGACCTTGCTACCAAGGTCTTGAATGTATTGCATGAAGGTGTGGCTTGTGAACTGCGTGTCGTTATCGGTGATGACTCTGTTTGGCACACCAAAATGGCAGACCAGTCCCTTGAAGACCTTGACGGCTGACTGAGCAGTCACCTTTCTCACTGCTTCCACTTCCGGCCACTTTGTGAACTTGTCGATTGCAACGTACAAGTACTCAAAGCCCCCGACAGCGCAGGGGAAAGGGCCCAGTATATCGAGCCCCCAGATCGAGAATGGCCAGGAGAGAGGGATTGTTTGAAGGGCTTGAGCTGGTTGATGAAGCTTCTTTGAATGGAACTGACACGCTTCACACTTGGTTACTAGTGCCGTTGCATCCTGGAGGGCGGTGGGCCAGAAGAGACCTTGCCAGAACGCCTTTCTGGCAAGGGCCCTTAACCCTATGTGGGAGCCACATATGCCTCCATGTATCTCTGCCAACAGCTCCAGTCCTTCCTCCCGGGGATGCACTTCAGTTTCACACCGTTCGGCCTTCTCCTGTACAGGACGTCATCGACGAACTGGTACAGGGCGGACCGACGGGCTACTTTTTCCGCTTCTTCCTTCTACTCAGGAAGCTCCCCTGTTTGGAGGAATTGGACGGTATGCTGCGCCGATGCCGGAGCCTGGGGCTCGACGACAAGGACCAAAGGCATCTCTTCCGCCATGGGAGCGGCTGTCTCTACGGCCAGGGCTCGACGCCCTGCCGGAGCCAGTTGCTCTTGGGCAGGCCCAGCGTCCGCGGCAGCACCCTTGCCGGCAGCCCCAGGGGGCTCGGTAGGAAAGTACTTGCTGGGACCTGACATCCTCCACTTGTTCTGCCCCGTTGATGGCTCGACGGATGGTTGAGTTAACCGGAGCAAAAAGGTACCTGGTTCCACAGGTAGCTTGAATGCAGCACGCTTTGACAGGTAATCGGCGATGTCGTTCTCCATTCGGGGGACGTGCTTCGCTTGGATACCCTCAAAGCGTTCCTCCAGCTTCCTTACCTCATCTATGTAGGCCTCCATCAATTGGCTCTGGTAACCCTTGTTGACCTGCCTAACAACAAGCTGCGAGTCACCCCTGACGATGAGCTTCTTAACCCCGAGGTCTGCCGCGATCCTGAGACCGGCGAGCAATCCCTCGTACTCAGCAGTGTTGTTGGTGGACATCTCCCTGGGGAAGTGCATCTGGATCACGTACTTGAGGTGCTCTCCGGTGGGCGCGACGAGCAGCACACCGGCACCGGCGCCTTGCAGCGAGAAAGCCCCATCAAAATACATGATCCAGTCGCGGTCTGCTTCCTTGTCGGGGAGAGTGGTCTCCTGGATTTCTTCGTCAGGCGTTGAGGTCCATTCTGCAATGAACTCCGCCAAGACTCTGCTCTGGATTGTCGAGGTACTTTCAAACTTCAAACCGAAACTTGATAACTCCAAGGCCCATTCCACAATCCTTCCGGTTGCATCTGGGTTATGCAGTATCCGTTGCAACGGGAGGCGGGTGACGACAGTGATCTCGTGGGCTTGGAAGTAATGACGCAGCTTCCTCGAGGCCATAAGGAGGCCGAAGAGCAATTTTTGCACACCGGAATACCTCGACCTAGCCCCCTGCAAGAGGGAGCTGACAAAGTAGACCGGGTGCTGCATCATCTTCTTCTTCTGCACCACCTTACTCGACTGCGCGGGCACTGCCTTGGTGGTATCAGACTCTGCCGGGGGCCGCGCCTTGCCGGCACCAGGCCCTGTCGGGGGAATCTTTGGCTTGCCATCCGCTGGTTCTGCCGCCGTCACTGCCTCCTCGTCGACCTCCCTCTGTGCCACCAGTGCGGCGCTGACCACTTGATTCGTCGCCGCCAGATATAGCAGCAACGGCTCTTGTGGTTTAGGCGCAACCAGTATTGGTGTGGAGGAAAGGTATTTCTTTAGATCCTGCAATGTTGCCTAGGCTTCTGGGGTCCACTCTATTGGGCCTGCCTTCTTCAAGATTTTGAAGAAAGGAAGGGCGCGCTCGGCGGACTTGGAGATGAATTGGTCCATGGCGGCGACGCAGCCGGTGAGCCGACGCACATCCTTGATCCGCTTGGGCGCCTCAATCTGCTCAATAGCCTTGATTTTGTCTGGGTTTGCCTCGATCCCGCGCTGTGATACGTCTCCAACGTATCTAATTTTTGTTTGCTCCATGCTATATTATCTTCTGTTTTGGACATTATTGGGCATTATTATTCACTTTTATATTATTTTTGGGAGTAACCTATTAACCGGAAGCCCAGCCCAGAATTGCTGTTTTTTGCCTATTTCAGAGTTTCGCAGAAAAAGAATATCAAACGGAGTCCAAACGGAATGAAACCTTCGGGAACGTGATTTTCGGAACGAACATGATCCAGGAGACTTGGACCCTACGTCAAGGAAGCTTCTAGGAAGCCACGAGGTAGGGGGGCGCGCCCTCCACCCTCGTGGGCCCCATGTTGCTCCACTGATGTACTCCTTCCGCCTATATATACCTACGTACCCCCAAATGATCAGATACGGAGCCAAAAACCTAATTCCACCGCCGCAACCTTCTGTACCCACGAGATCCCATCTTGGGGCCTGTTCCGGAGCTCCGTCGGAGGGGGCATCGATCACGGAGGGCTTCTACATCAACACCATAGCCTCTCCGATGAAGTGTGAGTAGTTTACCTCAGACCTTCGGGTCCATAGTTATTAGCTAGATGGCTTCTTCTCTCTCTTTGGATCTCAATACAATGTTCTCCCCCTCTCTTGTGGAGATCTATTCGATGTAATCTTCTTTTGCGGTGTGTTTGTTGAGACCGATGAATTGTGGGTTTATGATCAAGTTTATCTATGAACAATATTTGAATCTTCTGAATTCTTTTATGTATGATTGGTTATCTTTGCAAGTCTCTTCGAATTATCAGTTTGGTTTGGCCTACTAGATTGATCTTTCTTGCAATGGGAGAAGTGCTTAGCTTTGGGTTCAATCTTGCGGTGTCCTTTCCCAGTGACAGTAGGGGCATCAAGGCACGTATTGTATTGTTGCCATCGAGGATAACAAGATGGGGTTTTTATCATATTGCATGAATTTATCCCTCTACATCATGTCATCTTGCTTAAAGCGTTACTCTGTTCTTATGAACTTAATACTCTAGATGCATGCTGGATAGCGGTCGATGTGTGGAGTAATAGTAGTAGATGCAGGCAGGAGTCGGTCTACTTGTCTCGGACATGATGCCTATATACATGATCATACCTAGATATTCTCATAACTATGCTCAATTCTGTCAATTGCTCAACAGTAATTTGTTCACCCACCGTAAAATACTTATGCTCTTGAGAGAAGCCACTAGTGAAACCTATGGCCCCCGGGTCTATTTTCCATCATATTAATCTTCCAACACTTAGCTATTTCTTTGCCGTTTTTATTTACTTTCTTTACTTTGCATCTTTATCACAAAAATACCAAAAATATTATCCTATCATATCTATCAGATCTCACTCTCGTAAGTGACCGTGTAGGGATTGACAACCCTTATCGCGTTGGTTGCGAGGATTTATTTGTTTGTGTAGGTGCGAGGGACTTGCGTGTAGCCTCCTACTGGATTGATACCTTGGTTCTCAGAAACTGAGGGAAATACTTACGCTACTTTGCTGCATCACCCTTTCCTCTTCAAGGGAAAACCAACGCAGTGCTCAAGAGGTAGGAAGAAGGATTTCTGGCGCCGTTGCCGGGGAGGTCTACGTGAAGTCAACATACCAAGTACCCATCACAAACCCTTATCTCCCGCATTACATTATTTGCCATTTGCCTCTCGGTTTCCTCTCCCCCACTTCACCCTTGCCATTTTATTCGCCCTCTGTTTTTTGTTCGCCTCTTTTTCTTTTGCTTGCCTTGTCGTCATGGCTAGTACTTTATCGTCTCCGTTGTCTCCCGAAAATGAAGTTCTCAATTTTAAACAAAGGGAGGGAGAAAATCTAAAAGACGCTTGGTATAGAATTTGCAATGCTCAAAATAGATCTACCAGGAAGCAATCTACTTCCATTCTTCTCCGCAATTTTTATGTAGGCGCTAATCCTTGGTATAGATATATTGTTGATACCATTGCTGGAGGGAATTTCTTGGGTAGCCATACTTTTGACTCTTATAATGCTATGATAGATTTATTTGGCTCACCACCTCTCTTGGTTAATGGAACTATGTTAACTTTGGAGCATGTAATGCAAAGACTTGAAATTATTGAAAATAAAGTTGCTACCGTAGAGTTAATTGAAAATCTGGATAAAAAGATCCACAACCAAATTACCCAATATGGATCTAAGGTAGGAGTCACTTTGAAAAATATGAAGGAGAAGGAACCCATAGTTAATGAAAGAATAAATCAAGATTCCACTAGAATCGATAAACTTGAGGGTATCATTACTAACTTGGGAACCGCTTTTTCTTCCGTAAAGAATACTCCAAGTCCTCCAACTAAAATTGCCAAGCTTATGTATCTTCCTAAAAATAAGGGTGAATCCTCTAGTAAAGAAACTGCGGATCTTAAATCTATAAGTATTCATCCCAATCTTTTTGCTATCATTAAGGAACCATTTGCTACAAATGAATTTTTCGATCTTGTTCCTAAAAGTTTGATAATTAATAAAAATAAAGAAACTCTAAAGGATGATAGATGTCTTATTGAAGAATTGCCCACTAAATATGGCAATACCTAGATCTATCCTTGCTTTTATGCCTAGCTAGGGGCGTTAAACGATAGCGCTTGTTGGGAGGCAACCCAATTTTATTTTTAGTTTTTTGCTTTTTGCTTCTGTTTAGGAATAAATATTTGATCTAGCCTCTGTTTAGATGTGTTTTTATATTTTAATTAGTGTTTGTGCCAAGTTAAACCTACAGGATCTTCTTGGATGATAGTTATTTGATCTTGCAGAAAATGCCAGAAAATTTCTGTTCACGAAAATAATTGTTAGAAATCACCAAAACGTGATAAAATATTGATTCCAATTGATGCTGATCAATAAACAAATTTTCTAGGTCTTCCTATTTTGGCTGATTTTTTGGAGTTCCAGAAGTTAGCTACAGACTGTTCTGGTTTTGACAGATTCTGTTTTTCGTGTGTTGTTTGCTTATTTTGATGAATCTATGGCTAGTAAAATAGTTTATAAACCATAGAGAAGTTGGAATATAGTAGGTTTAACACCAATATAAATAAAGAATGAGTTCATTACACTACCTTGAAGTGGTCTTTTGTTTTCTTTCGCTAACGGAGCTCACGAGATTTTCTGCTAAGTTTTGTGTTGTGAAGTTTTCAAGTTTTGGGTGAAAGATTTGATGGATTATGGAACAACGAGTGGCAAGAGCCTCAGCTTGGGGATGCCCATGGCACCCCAAAGATAATCTAAGGACACCAAAAATCCAAAGCTTGGGGATGCCCAGGAAGGCATCCCCTCTTTCGTCTACTTCCATCGGTAACTTTACTTGGAGCTATATTTTTATTCACCGCATGATATGTGTTTTGCTTGGAGCGTCTTGTATGATTTGAGTCTTTGCTTTTTAGTTTACCACAATCATCCTTGCTGTACACACCTTTTGAGAGAGACACACATGATTCGGAAATTATTAGAATACTCTATGTGCTTCACTTATATCTTTTCAGTTATATAGTTTTTGCTCTAGTACTTCACTTATATATTTTAGAGCACGGTGGTGGATTTGTTTTATAGAAACAATTGATCTCTCATGCTTCACTTAGATTATTTTGAGACTCTTAAATAGCATGGTAATTTGCTTAAAAATCCTAATATGCTATGTATTCAAGATTAGTAAAAACTTTCTTATGAGTGTGTTGAATACTAAGAGAAGTTTGATGCTTGATGATTGTTTTGAGACATGGAGGTAGTAATATTAAAGTTGTGCTAGTTGAGTAGTTGTGAATTTGAGAAATACTTGTGTTGAAGTTTGCAAGTCCCTTAGCATGCACGTATGGTAAACGTTATGTAACAAATTTGAAATATGAGGTGTTCTTTGATTGTCCTCCTTATGAGTGGCGGTCGGGGACGAGCGATGGTCTTTTCCTACCAATCTATCCCCCTAGGAGCATGCGCGTAGTGCTTGGTTTTTGATGACTTGTAGATTTTTGCAATAAGTATGTGAGTTCTTTATGACTAATGTTGAGTCCATGGATTATACGCACTCTCACCTTTCCACCATTGCTAGCCTCTTCGGTACCGTGCATTGCCCTTTCTCACATTGAGAGTTGGTGCAAACTTCACCGGTGCATCCAAACCCTGTGATATGATACACTCTTTCACACATAAACCTCCTTAAATCTTCCTCAAATCAGCCACCATACCTACCTATTATGGCATTTCCATAGCCATTCCGAGATATATTGCCATGCAACTTTCCACCATCCCGTTTATCATGACACGTTCATCATTGTCATATTGCTTTGCATGATCATGTAGTTGACCTAGTATTTCTGGCAAAGCCACCATTCATAATTCTTTCATACATGTCATTCTTGGTTCATAGCATATCCCGGTACACCGCCGGAGGCATTCATATAGAGTCATACTTTGTTCTAGTATCGAATTGTAATCATTGAGTTGTAAATAAATAGAAGTGTGATGATCATCATTTTCTAGAGCATTGTCCCAAGTGAGGAATAAAAAAAGAGAAAGGCGATAAAAAAAGAGAAGGCCCAAAAAAAATGAGAGAAAAAGAGAGAAGGGACAATGTTACTATCCTTTTACCACACTTGTGCTTCAAAGTAGCATCATAATCTTCATGATAGAGAGTCTCTTGTTTTGTCACTTTCATATACTAAGTGGGGATTTTTCATTATAGAACTTGGCTTGTATATTCCAACAATGGGCCTCCTCAAGTGCCCTAGGTCTTCGTGAGCAAGCATGTTGGATGCACACCCACTTAGTTTCTTCTGTTGAGCTTTCATATATTTATAGCTCTAGTGCATCCGTTGCATGGCAATCCCTACTCCTTGCATTAACATCAATCGATGGGCATCTCCATAGCTCATTGATCAGCCTCGTTGATGTGCGACTTTCTCCTTTTTTGTCTTCTCCACATAACCCCCATCATCATATTCTATTCCACCCATAGTGCTATGTCCATGGCTCATGCTCATGTATTGCGTGAAGGTTGAAAAAGTTTGAGATTACTAAAGTATGAAACAATTGCTTGGCTTGTCATTGTGGTTGTGCATGATGAGAGCATTCTTGTGTGACGAAAATGGAGCAGGACTAAACTATATGATTTTGTAGGGATGAACTTTCTTTGGCCATGTTATTTTGAGAGGACATAATTGCTTAGTTAGTATGCTTGAAGTATTATTATTTTTATGTCAATATGAACTTTTATCTTGAATCTTTTGGATCTGAATATTCATACCACAATTAAGAATAATTACATTGAAATTATGCCAAGTAGTGTTCCGCATCAAAAATTCTGTTTTTATCATTTACCTACTCGAGGACGAGCAGGAATTAATCTTGGGGAAGCTTGATACGTCTCCAACATATCTATAATTTTTGATTGCTCCATGCTATATTATCTTCTGTTTTGGACATTATTGGGCTTTATTATTCACTTTTATATTATTTTTGGGACTAACCTATTAACCGGAGGCCAAGCCCAGAATTGCTGTTTTTTGCCTATTTCAGAGTTTCGCTGAAAAAGAATATCAAACGGAGTCCAAACGGAATGAAACCTTCGGGAACGTGATTTTCGGAACGAACATGATCCAGGAGACTTGGACCCTACGTCAAGGATGCTTCCAGGAAGCCACGAGGTAGGGGGGCGCGCCTACCCCCCAGGCGCGCCCTCCACCCTCGTGGGCCCCATGTTGCTCCACCAACCACTACTAGGAAAAGGCCTACTAATGGCGCACCTAATTTGGCCATTAATGGCGCATTAGTGGTGCGCCATTAGTAGCACGCCATTAGTATATTTTACTAATGGCGCACCACTGGTGCGCCATTAGTATCTGGTATACTAATGGCGCACCCCAGATGCGCCATTAGTATATACAACAGTGCGCCATTAGTATGCCTCCCAGGGGGCCATCTATACCCAGGTGCTTTGGCATACTAATGGCGCACAACAACTGGATGCGCCATTAGTAACTTCGTCATACTAAAGGCGCATCACTAAACAGTGCGCCATTAGTATGCCGAAGTTACTAATGGCGCATCACTAAACAGTGCGCCATTAGTATCCTCTGGCATACTAATGGCGCACTATGATGTGATGCGCCATTAGTATGAATATTAGGTTTTTTTTATTTTTTAATTTTCTGTTTTTTGCACAGGTTACAAAATATAGACAGCACACATCAACAACAGATTCATCGAATACAATAGAAGATTAGTCTCTGAATACAATTCATCATTTTAGTCTCCGAATACAATTCATCATATTAGTCTCCGAATTGAAAAGACCGAACAAAGATAGAACATTATATTACAAGTCTCGAGACCGCGAGTTTGTCTTCACATTACAAGTCGATATCGATCATCTAAACTACCATCACATAGAAGAGAGCTGCGGTCATCACGATGAGCATCATCACGATGAAACTCGTCTTCATCCGGTTCCTCCAACGCTCCCTCCCCTCTCCCGCTAGATAGCGGGCGTATCTAGATTCGGCCTCGGCCCTAGTGGCGTACCCTTTGTAACTGTTACCGCTGAATCGGTGAACCTGTCTCCGACACTCCTCCCAGTCGTCGTAGACTCCGGGAACCTTACCCTTGTACACGACATACCACGGCATCGCTATGCAGTAGCCAAACGAAACGTTAGTACCAATTCACAGACAATACATAAGCAATATATAAGTATGCAACAGAACGATCGGAAGAGAAAAGCAAGACATTAATAGCATCGATTACATCTAAGTTGAAGGACTCTCAAAACCAAAGAGACATACTACAAGTTCATTAAAGTTTAATTACAACATGAGCCAATCGATGTTTCAGAACTAGACACAGCATCACTGCTTTCGACTCGACTCAAGGGACCGGAGCGTGGATGAAGCCGCCGTCTATCGTGGGAGTCATGAAACAACGGGCGTTGTCAGCCTGCATTTGTAGGATTGTGTCGATGTCACTGTTGGACGGTTGATTTCTGAAGTAGAACTGCCCCGAGGTACGAAGGACATCTTGATGGATGATTTCCGCAAACTCCGACTGGATGCGAAAGAATTCTTGTCTGATGTCCGCGTCCTGGATTGCCGACACGCTCGCGGCCCAATCTTTGAGTCTACTCGGTAGCAGTAGTTGATGATGGTCCCGTACGATCGCCCGCATGTGATGGATGGCGTAGTAGGCACCCTTCTGACCGCCAGGCGGCTGCTTGACGCAGCAGAACATCGTATTGTGGGAGAACACGTGCTTGCCGTACTTACGAATAGGCCTGGTGAAGGTGCCTCCAGATTTGACGTAGCCGGGGAGAACATCATCAAGAACCTTCTTGACATTTGTGTAGTCTACGTTCGACTGACGGTCCGGGTCGAAATACGTGGCCATGGAATATTTGGGGCTTAGGAGGATGAGCGTGCAACGTGTGTCACTGCAGAAAACACGGAATGTTAAAAGAAAAACGATCGAAATCTAAGAATTCATATGTTACGGGGCGGTTGAGGGGAGGACTTACTCGGGAAAGTAAGGCACGAGGAAGTTATCCTTATCTTGGTTTGCCAGAATGACGCCTTCGAGGTAAGAACTCGTGACTTGCCGGTCCCCAGCGCTGCCCAAGATCTTGGCACGCATGTAGAAGGGGTCGACTATCACGATGTCCGGGGTCTTGTCGCGAATGATCCGCATCTCCATACTCAGCGAAAATAGCCGAACGAAGGTGTAGTGCAGCGGATGAAGGTTCAACATAGCGTGGATGTCATCAAACCGCAGGACGATCGTACCCCCGATGGAGTTATCCACAAAGCCCTTGCCCTCTGGCACCTTGGCCGCGAAAACCGGGTATGCCACATCCTTCTCTCGGAGACGCCGCTTCTCCAAAGAAAGAACACTGTCATGCAGACTCCGCATAGCACCGGTTGCAGCATCGAGCATATTTCTCGGTAGCATCGGCCTACCCGCCACATGCACCCTCCTCGAGATATCCGCAGTTGAAGGTGGCCCGTCCTGAGCACGGATCGTACTCGGTGCCGGCTGGCCCGCACCCTTGTTGGTCTTTCTTTTGTGTGCCTTCTTCTTGATCTCCTGTAATGGGACCGAGTTCTGCTCACAGGCCGCCTTCTTGAGTGTGTTGGGGCTGATCATATTTCGCACCTCGCCTATCTGAGGCTCGGTGAAGTCGGCAGCTGGAGGCGTCTCCTGAGAGCTGAACTGCAGACGACGCCTGTTGCAACTTGGCTTTTCCGCGGTACCAGCTAGATCGCACACGTCTTTTGTTGGGTTGGGTTCTTGAGAAGGAGGCCCCATGAAGTCGCCACCGTCCCCATGATCGGCAAAGTACTGATCGACGTTGGCAAATGTATCGTCATCGTCGTCGTTCTGATCCTGTGCCATATGCATGTTTGGATCCAGTGGCATAGGGATGTCCGGCACCGTTGCGGCGGTCTTGCCATGGGGCCGACTTGGCGCCGGCACGACTGGCGGTGTTGTCTTTGGGGTGGTGTCCCCCGCCCCCAAACAAATCTGGCTCTTCGGCCAAAGCAAGGGCCAGCTCAGGCAGGCGCTGAGGTTCATCACGTCATCATCGTCGGCCCCGATGGGTCGAATCGGAGGTAACACCTCGTCGCAGCCTGGCAGCACCCGAACCAGTTGAACCCTAAACAAGTTGGGTGGCATCTGGGTACCGTGGAACAAGGGGTTGCCCGGTTGAACGATTTTGCCCTTGGCGACATCGACCAACTCGTTGTTCACGAAGTGCAGGAGAGTGCACGGAACGTCGGCGGCGCCCTGTGAAAACATGTAGGGCGTTAGGGATGCCCAGTCAAAGGCAAGGAGATGAAGTCCTCGGCCGAGAGAGGCTTAATTAGTTACGGTGATGATGGCGTCGAGCTCGGCTAATGTCGAGGCACCGCCAACGGCGGGCGTGCAGTTGACGGAGGGGCCGCTTGCTGCAGAGGTGCCGGCCGGCGTACACCCGGGTGCATTAAGCTCCCGTGCCGGCGTCGGAGACACCAATGCCGGCTCCGCCGGAGACACCAATGGCCCCGCCATCGCGTTCTGCGAGTTGCTGGCCGTGAAGCTAGGAATCGGGGGCGGCCCCTGTTGGCCGCCCGCAATCCACGCACTAATCCCCTGGATCGAGGTAGGCACAATGGTGGTGATCGTCGCTCCGAGTTGTTGTTGCACTTGCTCTTGGACAATCTCCAGAATCCGCGCCACCTGTGCCCTGAGTTCTTGAACCTCGCGCGCCTGGCATTCCGAGCTGGTCTTTTTCTCCTTTCGCCCAGCAGTGTCATAGTATGACGACCATTTTGTCGACAAGCCTTTGCCGGCCACACGACCAGCTGACGTCGGCTTACTGAGCTTATCCTTGTTCTTCATTACATTCAACGCCCTATTTAGAGTGGTGTCCCAAGGGTTGCTCTTAGTCGACCCCGCGCTACTGCTTTCAGTCGCCTGCGGAAGGAATGTGAACCATTTAGAAATTTGGCTTCATTAATTAGAATGCAACCATATGGAGCTAATTACGAGGGGGTGTATTCATTACCAGAACAAGCTCAAGCGCCCTGGTCCACGGATCCGTGGTAAGCTCCTTTCTTTTTCGGTCCTTCTTGTACCGGGCCCTGACAAAGTTCCTGGTCTGCTTGTCACCGTATTTATCGAAGAGGGGCAGTAGGCCTTGCTCGGCACGGTCCGCCTCCTCCTTGTCCCATATAGGCTCCGCCACTCTGTAACCGCCGGGACCGAGTGTGTGTTCCCCTAAGTTCAGCTCCCGCATTTCTTTCCCCCACTTACTTGATTCGGAGTTTGCGGTGCTCGAGCAATTGATCTTGAAGTCGTTGTAGTCATCTTCGGTGATCGAAGGATTTTTCTCCTTGATCTTCTCATAACTCTCACCTTTCTCGATCATTCTCTTCACATTGCTTTTCCAAGTAGACAGGGCCTTGCTCATCTTCGTGAGGGCAGCATTGTTCACTTTATTCCCTTTGAGGCTTGTGTTTTCAAATTCAGCGGGGAACTTGTATCGTTCATGCAGCTTCGTGAAGAGGAGGTTGCGCAAATTCCCTCGGTCAGGATGCCTCAGGTTCTCGGTGTTGATCGAGACGGTGCTCCGGA